>NW_026735902.1:0-94000 GCF_949786415.1 Peromyscus eremicus
AAACACACTCTACTTTTGAGAAAAGGGCACTCTTCTACTCTACTGTGTTTCCTATAGGGCCAAAACAGTGAGCTTGCTCAGAACAAAAGAACTGTGCTTCCTACACACACGGCCATATCTAGTTCAATTCTGCTTAGGAAACTGACAAGAACAGTAGATCCTCTTCAGTCCAATACACTGTAAATGCTGGGAATAGACGCCAGTGCTATTTGCCCTGTGTATTACAATAGGAGCGCAATAGTGACTCTTCTTACCAGAAAACAACTCTTGCTCATAGGAACAGAAACTGCATGTGATTTTACTCCATTTAGGACTGGGAAACAAACGCTAGCTCGTCTTACAAGAAACACACTCTGCTTTTAGGAAAGGGCACTCTTCTACTCTACTGTGTTTCCAATAGGGCCTGAATAGTGAGCTTGCTCAGAACAAAAGAAGTTTGCTTCCTACACACACGGGCTATATACTTCAACTCTGCTTAGGAAACTGACAAGAACAGTAGCTCCTCTTCAGTCCAATACAATGTACATCCTGGGAACAGATGCCAGTGCTATTGCCCTGTGTATGGTAATGGGATCACAATAGTGACTCTTCTTAAAAGAAAACAACTCTTGCTCGTAGGACCAGAAACTGCATGTGATTCAACTCCATTTAGAACTGGGAAACAAATGCTAGCTTGCCTTACATTATACACACTCTGCTTTTGAGAAAAGAGCACTCTTCTACTCTACTGTGTTTCCTATGGTGTCCGAACAGTGAGCTTGCTCCGAACAAAAGAACCGTGCTTCCTACACACACATGCCATATCTAGTTAAACTCTGCGTAGGAAACTGACAAGAACAGTAGCTCCTCTTCAGTCCAATACACTGTACTTGCTGGGAACAGACACGCTATTTGCACTGTGTATGGGAATGGGAGCACAATAGTGACTTTCCTTACCAGAAATCAACTCGTGCTCGTGAGACCAAAAACTGCATGTGATTCAACTCCATTTAGGACTGGGAAACAAACGCTAGCATGCCTTACAAGAAACACACTCTGCTTTTGAGAAAAGAGCATTCTTCTACTCTACTGTGTTTTCAAAAGAGCCACAACAGTGAGCTTCCTCAGAAGAAAAGGACTGTGCTTCCTACACACACGGCCATATCTGGTTCAATTCTGCTTAGGAAACTGACAAGAACAGTAGATCTTCTTCAGTCCAATACACTGTACATGCTGGGAATAGACGCCAGTGCTATTAGCCTCGTGTATGTCAATGGGAGCGCAGTAGTGACTCTTCTTACCAGAAAACAACTCTTGATCGTAGGATCAGAAACTGCATGTGATTCAACTCCATTTCTGACTGGGAAACAAACACTAGCTAGCCTTAAAAGAAACACACTCTGCTTTTGAGAAAAGAGCACTGTTCTACTCTTCTGTGTTTTTTTTTGGGGGGGTCCAAACAGTGTGCTTGCTCACAACAAAAGAACTGTGCTTCCTACACACACGGGCCATATCTAGTTCAACTCTGCTTAGGAAACTGACAAGAACAGTAGATCCTCCTCAGTCCAATACACTGTACATGCTGGGAAGAGACGCCAGTGCTATTTGCCCTGTGTATGACAATGGGAACGCAATAGTGACTCTTCTTACCAGAAAACAACTCTTGCTCGTAGGACCAAAAACTGCATGTGATTCAACTCCATGTAGGACTGGGAAACAAACGCTAGCTCACCTTACAAGAAACACACTCTGCTTTTGAGAAAAGAGCACTCTTCTACTCTACTGTGTTTCCTATAAGGCCCAAACAGTGAGCTTGCTCAGAACAAAAGAACTGTGCTTCCTACACACACGGGCCATATCCAGTTCAACTCTGCTTAGGAAACTGACAAGAACAGTGGCTCATCTTCAGTCCAATACACTGTACTTCTTGGGAACAGACGCCAATGCTATTTGCACTATGCATGGCAATGGGAGTGCAATAGTGACTTTCCTTACCAGAAAACAACTCTAGCTAATAGGACCAAAAACTGCATGTGATTCAACTCCATTTAGGACTGGGAAACAAACGGTAGCTCGCCTTACAAGAAACACACTCTGCTTTTGAGAAAAGAGCACTCTTCTACTCTAATGTGTTTCCTACAAGGCCAAAACAGTGAGCTTGCTCAGAACAAAAGAACTCTGCTTCCTACACACACGGGCCATATCTAGTTCAATTATGGTTAGGAAACTGACAAGAACAGTAGATTCTCTTCCGTCCCATACACTGTACTTGCTGGGAAGAGACGCCAGTGCTATTTGCCCTGTGTATGACAATGGGAGCACAATAGTGACTCTTCTTACCAGAAAACAACTTTTGCTCGAAGGACCAGAAACTGCATGTGATTCAACTCCATTTAGGACTGGGAAACAAAAGCTAGCTCGCCTTACAAGAAACACACTCTGCTTTTGAGAAAAGAGCACTCTTCTTCTCCAATGTGTTTCCTATAGGGCCAGAATAGTGAGCTTGCTCAGAACAAAAGAACTGAGCTTTCTACACACACCGACTATATCTAGTTCAACTCTGCTTAAGAAACTGACAAGAACAGTAGAACCTCTTCAGGCCAATACACTGTACATGCTGGGAACAGACGCCAGTGCTATTTGCCCTGTGTATGACAATGGGAGCACAATAGTGACTCTTCTTACCAGAAAACAACTCTTGCTCGTAGTACCAGAAACTGCATGTAATTCAACTCCATTTAGGACTGTGAAACAAATGCTAGCTCGCCTTACAAGAAACACACTCTGCTTTTGAGAAAAGAGCACTCTTCTACTCTACAGTGTTTCCTATGGGGTCCGAACAGTGAGCTTGCTTAGAACAAAAGAACTGTGCTTCCTACACACACGGGCCATATCTAGTTCATCTCTACTTAGGAAACTGACAAGGACAGTAGCTCCTCTTCAGTCCAATACACTGTACACGAGGGGAACAGATGCCAGTGCTATTTGCAATGTGTATGAAAATGGGACCGCAATAGTACTCTTCTTATCAGGAAACAACTCTTGCTCATAGGACCAGAAACTGCATGTGATTCAACTCCATTTAGGACTGAAAAAAAAAAAAACGCTAGCTCGCTTTACAAGAAACACACGCTGTTTTGAGAAAAGAGCACTCTTCTACTCTACTTTGTTTCTTATGAGGTCAGAACAGTGAGCTTGCTCAGAACAAAAGAACTGGGCTTCCTACACACACGGTCATATCTAGTTCAATTCTGCTTAGGAAACTGACAAGAGTAGTAGATCCTCTTCAGGCCAACACTCTGTAGTTGCTGGGAACAGACGCGAGTGCTATTTGCAATGTGTATGACAATGGGAGAGCAATAGTGACTCTTCTTACCAGAAAACAACTCTTGCTCGTAGGAACAGACTGCATGTGATTCAACTCCATTTAGTACTGGGAAACAAACGCTAGCTCACCTTACAAGAAACACACTCTGCTTTTGAGAAAAGAGAACTCTTCTACTCTACTGTGTTTCCTATGGGATCCGAACAGTGAGCTTGCTCAGAACAAAAGAACTGTGCTTCCTACACACACCAACTATATCTAGTTCAACTCTGCTTAGGAAACTGACAAGAACAGTAGCTCCTCTTCAGTCCAATACACTGTACTTGCTGGGAACAGACACGCTATTTGCACTGTGTATGGGAATGGGAGCACAATAGTGACTTTCCTTACCAGAAAACAACTCGTGCTCGTGAGACCAAAAACTGCATGTGATTCAACTCCATTTAGGACTGGGAAACAAACGCTAGCATGCCTTACAAGAAACACACTCTGCTTTTGAGAAAAGAGCATTCTTCTACTCTACTGTGTTTTCAAAAGAGCCACAACAGTGAGCTTCCTCAGAAGAAAAGGACTGTGCTTCCTACACACACGGCCATATCTGGTTCAATTCTGCTTAGGAAACTGACAAGAACAGTAGATCTTCTTCAGTCCAATACACTGTACATGCTGGGAATAGACGCCAGTGCTATTAGCCTCGTGTATGTCAATGGGAGCGCAGTAGTGACTCTTCTTACCAGAAAACAACTCTTGCTCGTAGGATCAGAAACTGCATGGGATTCAACTCCATTTCTGACTGGGAAACAAACACTAGCTCGCCTTAAAAGAAACACACTCTGCTTTTGAGAAAAGAGCACTGTTCTACTCTTCTGTGTTTTTTTTTTGGGGGGTCCAAACAGTGTGCTTGCTCAGAACAAAAGAACTGTGCTTCCTACACACACGGGCCATATCTAGTTCAACTCTGCTTAGGAAACTGACAAGAACAGTAGATCCTCCTCAGTCCAATACACTGTACATGCTGGGAAGAGACGCCAGTGCTATTTGCCCTGTGTATGACAATGGGAACGCAATAGTGACTCTTCTTACCAGAAAACAACTCTTGCTCGTAGGACCAAAAACTGCATGTGATTCAACTCCATGTAGGACTGGGAAACAAACGCTAGCTCACCTTACAAGAAACACACTCTGCTTTTGAGAAAAGAGCACTCTTCTACTCTACTGTGTTTCCTATAGGGCCCAAACAGTGAGCTTGCTCAGAACAAAAGAACTGTGCTTCCTACACACACGGGCCATATCCAGTTCAACTCTGCTTAGGAAACTGACAAGAACAGTAGCTCATCTTCAGTCCAATACACTGTACTTCTTGGGAACAGACGCCAATGCTATTTGCACTATGCATGGCAATGGGAGTGCAATAGTGACTTTCCTTACCAGAAAACAACTCTAGCTAATAGGACCAAAAACTGCATGTGATTCAACTCCATTTAGGACTGGGAAACAAACGGTAGCTCGCCTTACAAGAAACACACTCTGCTTTTGAGAAAAGAGCACTCTTCTACTCTAATGTGTTTCCTACAAGGCCAAAACAGTGAGCTTGCTCAGAACAAAAGAACTCTGCTTCCTACACACACGGGCCATATCTAGTTCAATTATGGTTAGGAAACTGAAAAGAACAGTAGATTCTCTTCCGTCCCATACACTGTACTTGCTGGGAAGAGACGCCAGTGCTATTTGCCCTGTGTATGACAATGGGAGCACAATAGTGACTCTTCTTACCAGAAAACAACTTTTGCTCGAAGGACCAGAAACTGCATGTGATTCAACTCCATTTAGGACTGGGAAACAAAAGCTAGCTCGCCTTACAAGAAACACACTCTGCTTTTGAGAAAAGAGCACTCTTCTTCTCCAATGTGTTTCCTATAGGGCCAGAATAGTGAGCTTGCTCAGAACAAAAGAACTGAGCTTTCTACACACACCGACTATATCTAGTTCAACTCTGCTTAAGAAACTGACAAGAACAGTAGAACCTCTTCAGGCCAATACACTGTACATGCTGGGAACAGACGCCAGTGCTATTTGCCCTGTGTATGACAATGGGAGCACAATAGTGACTCTTCTTACCAGAAAACAACTCTTGCTCGTAGTACCAGAAACTGCATGTAATTCAACTCCATTTAGGACTGTGAAACAAATGCTAGCTCGCCTTACAAGAAACACACTCTGCTTTTGAGAAAAGAGCACTCTTCTACTCTACAGTGTTTCCTATGGGGTCCGAACAGTGAGCTTGCTCAGAACAAAAGAACTGTGCTTCCTACACACACGGGCCATATCTAGTTCATCTCTACTTAGGAAACTGACAAGGACAGTAGCTCCTCTTCAGTCCAATACACTGTACACGAGGGGAACAGATGCCAGTGCTATTTGCAATGTGTATGAAAATGGGACCGCAATAGTACTCTTCTTATCAGGAAACAACTCTTGCTCATAGGACCAGAAACTGCATGTGATTCAACTCCATTTAGGACTGAAAAAAAAAAAAAAAACGCTAGCTCGCTTTACAAGAAACACACGCTGTTTTGAGAAAAGAGCACTCTTCTACTCTACTTTGTTTCTTATGAGGTCAGAACAGTGAGCTTGCTCAGAACAAAAGAACTGGGCTTCCTACACACACGGTCATATCTAGTTCAATTCTGCTTAGGAAACTGACAAGAGTAGTAGATCCTCTTCAGGCCAACACTCTGTAGTTGCTGGGAACAGACGCGAGTGCTATTTGCAATGTGTATGACAATGGGAGAGCAATAGTGACTCTTCTTACCAGAAAACAACTCTTGCTCGTAGGAACAGACTGCATGTGATTCAACTCCATTTAGTACTGGGAAACAAACGCTAGCTCACCTTACAAGAAACACACTCTGCTTTTGAGAAAAGAGAACTCTTCTACTCTACTGTGTTTCCTATGGGATCCGAACAGTGAGCTTGCTCAGAACAAAAGAACTGTGCTTCCTACACACACCAACTATATCTAGTTCAACTCTGCTTAGGAAACTGACAAGAACAGTAGCTCCTCTTCAGTCCAATACACTGTACTTGCTGGGAACAGACACGCTATTTGCACTGTGTATGGGAATGGGAGCACAATAGTGACTTTCCTTACCAGAAAACAACTCGTGCTCGTGAGACCAAAAACTGCATGTGATTCAACTCCATTTAGGACTGGGAAACAAACGCTAGCATGCCTTACAAGAAACACACTCTGCTTTTGAGAAAAGAGCATTCTTCTACTCTACTGTGTTTTCAAAAGAGCCACAACAGTGAGCTTCCTCAGAAGAAAAGGACTGTGCTTCCTACACACACGGCCATATCTGGTTCAATTCTGCTTAGGAAACTGACAAGAACAGTAGATCTTCTTCAGTCCAATACACTGTACATGCTGGGAATAGACGCCAGTGCTATTAGCCTCGTGTATGTCAATGGGAGCGCAGTAGTGACTCTTCTTACCAGAAAACAACTCTTGTTCGTAGGATCAGAAACTGCATGGGATTCAACTCCATTTCTGACTGGGAAACAAACACTAGCTCGCCTTAAAAGAAACACACTCTGCTTTTGAGAAAAGAGCACTGTTCTACTCTTCTGTGTTTTTTTTTTTGGGGGGGTCCAAACAGTGTGCTTGCTCAGAACAAAAGAACTGTGCTTCCTACACACACGGGCCATATCTAGTTCAACTCTGCTTAGGAAACTGACAAGAACAGTAGATCCTCCTCAGTCCAATACACTGTACATGCTGGGAAGAGACGCCAGTGCTATTTGCCCTGTGTATGACAATGGGAACGCAATAGTGACTCTTCTTACCAGAAAAAACTCTTGCTCGTAGGACCAAAAACTGCATGTGATTCAACTCCATGTAGGACTGGGAAACAAACGCTAGCTCACCTTACAAGAAACACACTCTGCTTTTGAGAAAAGAGCACTCTTCTACTCTACTGTGTTTCCTATAGGGCCCAAACAGTGAGCTTGCTCAGAACAAAAGAACTGTGCTTCCTACACACACGGGCCATATCCAGTTCAACTCTGCTTAGGAAACTGACAAGAACAGTAGCTCATCTTCAGTCCAAAACACTGTACTTCTTGGGAACAGACGCCAATGCTATTTGCACTATGCATGGCAATGGGAGTGCAATAGTGACTTTCCTTACCAGAAAACAACTCTAGCTAATAGGACCAAAAACTGCATGTGATTCAACTCCATTTAGGACTGGGAAACAAACGGTAGCTCGCCTTACAAGAAACACACTCTGCTTTTGAGAAAAGAGCACTCTTCTACTCTAATGTGTTTCCTACAAGGCCAAAACAGTGAGCTTGCTCAGAACAAAAGAACTCTGCTTCCTACACACACGGGCCATATCTAGTTCAATTATGGTTAGGAAACTGACAAGAACAGTAGATTCTCTTCCGTCCCATACACTGTACTTGCTGGGAAGAGACGCCAGTGCTATTTGCCCTGTGTATGACAATGGGAGCACAATAGTGACTCTTCTTACCAGAAAACAACTTTTGCTTGAAGGACCAGAAACTGCATGTGATTCAACTCCATTTAGGACTGGGAAACAAAAGCTAGCTCGCCTTACAAGAAACACACTCTGCTTTTGAGAAAAGAGCACTCTTCTTCTCCAATGTGTTTCCTATAGGGCCAGAATAGTGAGCTTGCTCAGAACAAAAGAACTGAGCTTTCTACACACACTGACTATATCTAGTTCAACTCTGCTTAAGAAACTGACAAGAACAGTAGAACCTCTTCAGGCCAATACACTGTACATGCTGGGAACAGACGCCAGTGCTATTTGCCCTGTGTATGACAATGGGAACACAATAGTGACTCTTCTTACCAGAAAACAACTCTTGCTCGTAGTACCAGAAACTGCATGTAATTCAACTCCATTTAGGACTGCGAAACAAATGCTAGCTAGCCTTACAAGAAACACACTCTGCTTCTGAGAAAAGAGCACTCTTCTACTCTACTTTTTTCCTTTGGGGTCCAAACAGTGAGCTTGCTCAGAACAAAAGAACTGTGTTTCCTAAACACACGGGCCATATCTAGTTCAACTCTGTGTAGGAAACTGACAAGAACAGTAGCTCCTATTCAGTCCAATACACTGTACTTGCTGGGAAAAGACGCCAGAGCTATTTGCACTGTATATGGCAATGGGATCCCAATAGTGACTCTTCTTACCAGAAAACAACTCTTGCTCGTAGGACCAAAAACTGCATGGGATTCAATTCCATTTCTGACTGGGAAACAAACACTGGCTCGCCTTACAAGAAACACACTCTGCTTTTGAGAAAAGAGCCCTCTTCTAATCTAAAGTGTTTCCTATGTGGTCCGAACAGTGAGCTTGCTCAGAACAAAAGAACTGTGCTTCCTACACACAGGGGCCATATCTAGTTCAACTCTGCTTAGGAAACTGACAAGAACAGTAGCTCATCTTCAGTCCAATACACTGTACTTGCTGTGAACAAACGCGAGTGCTATTTGCCTTGTGTATGGCAATGGGAGCGCAATAGTGACACTACTTACCAGAAAACAACTCTTGCTCGTAGGACCAAAAACTGCATGTGATTCAACTCCATTTAGGACTGGGAAACAAACGCTAGCTCGCCTCACAAGAAACACCCTCTGCTTTTGAGAAAAGAGCACTCTTCTACTCTACTGAGTTTCCTATAGGGCCAGAACACTGAGCTTGCTCAGAACAAAAGAACTGTGCTTCCTAAACAAATGGGCCATATCTAGATCAATTCTGCATAGGAAACTGACAAGGACAGTAGATCCTCTTGAGTCCAATACACTGTACATGCTGGGAACAGACACCAGTGCTATTTGCCCTGTGTATGAAAATGGGAGCACAATAGTGACTCTTCTTACCAGAAAACAACTCTTGCTCGTAGGACCAGAAACTGCATGTGATTCAACTCCATTTAGGACTGAAAAACAAATGCTAGCTCGCCTTACAAGAAACACACACTGCTTTTGAGAAAAGGGCACTCTTCTACTCTACAGTGTTTCTTATGGGGTCAGAACAGTGAGCTTGCTCAGAACAAAAGAACTGTGCTTCCTACACACACTGGCCATATCTAGATCAATTCTGCTTAGGAAACTGACAAGGACAGTAGATCATCTTCAGTCCACTACACTGTACATGCTGGGAACAGACGCGAGTGCTATTTGCCCTGAGTATGTCATATGGAGCTCAATAGTGACTCTTCTTACCAGAAAACAACTCTTGCTCGTAGGACCAAAAGCTACATGTGATTCAACTCCATTTAGGACTGGGAAACAAACGCTAGATCACCTTACAAGAAACACACTCTGCTTTTGAGAAAAGAGCACTATTCTACTTTACTGTGTTTCCTATAGGGCCAAAACAATGAGCTTGCTCAGAACAAAAGAACTGTGCTTCCTACACACACGGTCAAACCTAGTTCAATTCTGCTTAGGAAACTGACAAGAATAGTAGATCCTCTTCAGTCCAATACACTGTACTTGCTGGGAAGAGACGCGAGTGCTATTTGCCCTGTGTATGACAATGGGAGCGCAATAGTGACTCTTCTTACCAGAAAACAACTCTTGCTCGTAGGACCAGAAACTGCACGTGATTCAACTCCATTTAGGACTGGGAAACAAACGCTAGCCCGCCTTACAAGAAACACACTCTGCTTTTGAGAAAAGAGCACTCTTCTACTCTACTGTGTTTTATTTAGAGCCAAAACAGTGAGCTTGCTCAGAACAAAAGAACTGTGCTTCCTAGACACACGGGCCATATCTAGTTCAACTCTGTGTAGGAAACTGACAAGAACAGTAGCTCCTATTCAGTCCAATACACTGTACTTGCTGGGAAAAGACGCGAGAGCTATTTGCACTGTATAAGGCAATGGGATCCCAATAGTGACTCTTCTTACCAGAAAACAACTCTTGCTCGTAGGACCAAAAACTGCATGGGATTCAACTCCATTTCTGACTGGGAAACAAACACTGGCTCGCCTTACAAGAAACACACTCTGCTTTTGAGAAAAGAGCCCTCTTCTAATCTAAAGTGTTTCCTATGTGGTCCGAACAGTGAGCTTGCTCAGAACAAAAGAACTGTGCTTCCTACACACAGGGGCCATATCTAGTTCAACTCTGCTTAGGAAACTGACAAGAACAGTAGCTCATCTTCAGTCCAATACACTGTACTTGCTGCGAAAAAACGCAAGTGCTATTTGCACTGTCTATGGCAATGGGAGCACAATAGTGACACTACTTACCAGAAAACAACTCTTGCTCGTAGTACCAAAAACTGCATGTGATTCAACTCCATTTAGGACTGGGAAACAAACGCTAGCTTGCCTTACAAGAAACACACTCTGCTTTTGAAAAAAGAGCACTCTTCTACTCTACTGAGTTTCCTATAGGGCCAGAACAGTGAGCTTGCTCAGAACAAAAGAACTGTGCTTCCTAAACACATGGGCCATATCTAGATCAATTCTGCATAGGAACCTGACAAGGACAGTAGATCCTCTTGAGTCCAATACACTGTACATGCTGGGAACAGACGCCAGTGCTATTTGCCCTGTGTATGTAAATGGGAGCACAATAGTGACTCTTCTTACCAGAGAACAACTCTTGCTCGCAGGACCAGAAACTGCATGTGATTCAACTCCATTTAGGATTGAAAAACAAACGCTAGCTCGCCTTACAAGAAACACACACTGCTTTTGAGAAAAGGGCACTCTACTACTCTACTGTGTTTCTTATGGGGTCAGAACAGTGAGTTTTCTCAGAACAAAAGAACTGTGCTTCCTACACACACTGGCCATATCTAGATCAATTCTGATTAGGAAACTGACAAGGACAGTAGATCATCTTCAGTACAATACACTGTAATTCCTGGGAAAAGACACGAGTGCTATTTGCACTGTGTATAGCAATGGGAGCACAATAGTGACTCTTCTTATCAGAAAACAACTCTTGCTCAAAGCACCAGAAACTGCATGTGATTCAACTCCAATTAGGACTGGGAAACAAACGCTAGCTCGCCTTACAAGAAACACACACTGCTTTTGAGAAAAGAGCACTCTTCTACTCTACTGTGTTTTATTTAGAGCCAAAACAGTGAGCTTGCTCAGAACAAATGAACTGTGCTTCCTACATACAAGAGCCATATCTAGTTCAACTCTGCTTAGGAAACTGACAAGAACAGTAGCTCCTCTTCAGTCCAATACACTGTACTTGCTGCGAACAGACGCGAGTGCTATTTGCACTGTGTATGGCAATGGGAGTGCAATAGTGACTCTTCTTACCAGAAAACAACTCTTGCTCATAGGACCAAAAACTACATGTGATTCAACTCCATTTAGGACTGGGAAACAAACGCTTGCTCGCCTTACAAGAAACACACTCTGCTTTTGAGAAAAGAGCCCTCTTCTAATCTAAAGTGTTTCCTATGGGGTCTGAACAGTGAGCTTGCTCAGAACAAAAGAACTGTGCTTCCTACACACACGAGCCATATCTAGTTCAACTCTGCTTAGGAAACTGACAAGAACAGTAGCTCATCTTCAGTCCAATACCCTGTACTTGCTGCGAACAAACGCGAGTGCTATTTGCACTGTGTATGGCAATGGGAGAGCAATAGTGACTCTTCTTACCAGAAAACAACTCTTGCTCGTAGGACCAAAAACTGCATGTGATTCAACTCCATTTAGGACCGAAAAACAAACGCTAGCTCGCCTCTCAAGAAACACACACTGCTTTTGAGAAAAGGGCACTCTTCTACTCTTCTGTGTTTCTTATGGGGTCAGAACAGTGAGCTTTCTCAGAACAAAAGAACTGTGCTTCCTACACACACTGGCCATATCTAGATCAATTCTGCTTAGGAAACTGACAAGGACAGTAGATCATCTTCAGTCCAATACACTGTACTTGCTGCGAACAGACGCGAGTGCTATTTGCCCTGTGTATGTCATATGGAGCACAATAGTGACTCTTCTTACCAGAAAACAACTCTTGCTCATAGGACCAAAAGCTACATGTGATTCAACTCCATTTAGGACTGGGAAACAATCGCTAGATCGCCTTACAAGAAACACACTCTGCTTTTGAGAAAAGAGCACTATTCCACTCTACTGTGTTTCCTATAGGGCCAAAACAATGAGCTTGCTCAGAACAAAAGAACTGTGCTTCCTACACACACGGTCAAACCTAGTTCAATTCTGCTTAGGAAACTGACAAGAATAGCAGATCCTCTTCAGTCCAATACACTGTACTTGCTGGGAAGAGACGCGAGTGCTATTTGCCCTGTGTATGACAATGGGAGCGCAATAGTGATTCTTCTTACCAGAAAACAACTCTTGCTCAAAGGACCAGAAACTGCATGTGATTCAACTCCATTTAGGATTGAAAAACAAACGCTAGCTCGCCTTACAAGAAACACACACTGCTTTTGAGAAAAGGGCACTCTTCTACTCTACTGTGTTTCTTATGGGGTCAGAACAGTGAGTTTTCTCAGAACAAAAGAACTGTGCTTCCTACACACACTGGCCATATCTAGATCAATTCTGCTTAGGAAACTGACAAGGACAGTAGATCATCTTCAGTACAATACACTGTAATTCCTGGGAACAGACACGAGTGCTATTTGCACTGTGTATAGCAATGGGAGCGCAATAGTGACTCTTCTTATCAGAAAACAACTCTTGCTCAAAGGACCAGAAACTGCATGTGATTCAACTCCAATTAGGACTGGGAAACAAACGCTAGCTCGCCTTACAAGAAACACACACTGCTTTTGAGAAAAGAGCACTCTTCTACTCTACTGTGTTTTATTTAGAGCCAAAACAGTGAGCTTGCTCAGAACAAATGAACTGTGCTTCCTACACACACGAGCCATATCTAGTTCAACTCTGCTAGGAAACTGACAAGAACAGTAGCTCCTCTTCAGTCCAATACACTGTACTTGCTGCGAACAGACGCGAGTGCTATTTGCACTGTGTATGGCAATGGGAGTGCAATAGTGACTCTTCTTACCAGAAAACAACTCTTGCTCGTAGGACCAAAAACTACATGTGATTCAACTCCTTTTAGGACTGGGAAACAAACGCTTGCTCGAATTACAAGAAACACACTCTGCTTTTGAGAAAAGAGCCCTCTTCTAATCTAAAGTGTTTCCTATGGGGTCTGAACAGTGAGCTTGCTCAGAACAAAAGAACTGTGCTTCCTACACACACGAGCCATATCTAGTTCAACTCTGCTTAGGAAACTGACAAGAACAGTAGCTCATCTTCAGTCCAATACCCTGTACTTGCTGCGAACAAACGCGAGTGCTATTTGCACTGTGTATGGCAATGGGAGAGCAATAGTGACTCTTCTTACCAGAAAACATCTTTTGCTCGTAGGACCAAAAACTGCATGTGATTCAACTCCATTTAGGACCGAAAAACAAACGCTAGCTCGCCTCTCAAGAAACACACACTGCTTTTGAGAAAAGGGCACTCTTCTACTCTTCTGTGTTTCTTATGGGGTCAGAACAGTGAGCTTTCTCAGAACAAAAGAACTGTGCTTCCTACACACACTGGCCATATCTAGATCAATTCTGCTTAGGAAACTGACAAGGACAGTAGATCATCTTCAGTCCAATACACTGTACTTGCTGCGAACAGACGCGAGTGCTATTTGCCCTGTGTATGTCATATGGAGCACAATAGTGACTCTTCTTACCAGAAAACAACTCTTGCTCATAGGACCAAAAGCTACATGTGATTCAACTCCATTTAGGACTGGGAAACAATCGCTAGATCGCCTTACAAGAAACACACTCTGCTTTTGAGAAAAGAGCACTATTCCACTCTACTGTGTTTCCTATAGGGCCAAAACAATGAGCTTGCTCAGAACAAAAGAACTGTGCTTCCTACACACACGGTCAAACCTAGTTCAATTCTGCTTAGGAAACTGACAAGAATAGCAGATCCTCTTCAGTCCAATACACTGTACTTGCTGGGAAGAGACGCGAGTGCTATTTGCCCTGTGTATGACAATGGGAGCGCAATAGTGATTCTTCTTACCAGAAAACAACTCTTGCTCAAAGGACCAGAAACTGCATGTGATTCAACTCCATTTAGGATTGAAAAACAAACGCTAGCTCGCCTTACAAGAAACACACACTGCTTTTGAGAAAAGGGCACTCTTCTACTCTACTGTGTTTCTTATGGGGTCAGAACAGTGAGTTTTCTCAGAACAAAAGAACTGTGCTTCCTACACACACTGGCCATATCTAGATCAATTCTGCTTAGGAAACTGACAAGGACAGTAGATCATCTTCAGTACAATACACTGTAATTCCTGGGAACAGACACGAGTGCTATTTGCACTGTGTATAGCAATGGGAGCGCAATAGTGACTCTTCTTATCAGAAAACAACTCTTGCTCAAAGGACCAGAAACTGCATGTGATTCAACTCCAATTAGGACTGGGAAACAAACGCTAGCTCGCCTTACAAGAAACACACACTGCTTTTGAGAAAAGAGCACTCTTCTACTCTACTGTGTTTTATTTAGAGCCAAAACAGTGAGCTTGCTCAGAACAAATGAACTGTGCTTCCTACACACACGAGCCATATCTAGTTCAACTCTGCTTAGGAAACTGACAAGAACAGTAGCTCCTCTTCAGTCCAATACACTGTACTTGCTGCGAACAGACGCGAGTGCTATTTGCACTGTGTATGGCAATGGGAGTGCAATAGTGACTCTTCTTACCAGAAAACAACTCTTGCTCGTAGGACCAAAAACTACATGTGATTCAACTCCTTTTAGGACTGGGAAACAAACGCTTGCTCGCCTTACAAGAAACACACTCTGCTTTTGAGAAAAGAGCCCTCTTCTAATCTAAAGTGTTTCCTATGGGGTCTGAACAGTGAGCTTGCTCAGAACAAAAGAACTGTGCTTCCAACACACACGAGCCATATCTAGTTCAACTCTGCTTAGGAAACTGACAAGAACAGTAGCTCATCTTCAGTCCAATACCCTGTACTTGCTGCGAACAAACGCGAGTGCTATTTGCACTGTGTATGGCAATGGGAGTGCAATAGTGACTCTTCTTACCAGAAAACAACTCTTGCTCATAGGACCAAAAGCTACATGTGATTCAACTCCATTTAGGACTGGGAAACAATCGCTAGATCGCCTTACAAGAAACACACTCTGCTTTTGAGAAAAGAGCACTATTCCACTCTACTGTGTTTCCTATAGGGCCAAAACAATGAGCTTGCTCAGAACAAAAGAACTGTGCTTCCTACACACACGGTCAAACCTAGTTCAATTCTGCTTAGGAAACTGACAAGAATAGCAGATCCTCTTCAGTCCAATACACTGTACTTGCTGGGAAGAGACGCGAGTGCTATTTGCCCTGTGTATGACAATGGGAGCGCAATAGTGATTCTTCTTACCAGAAAACAACTCTTGCTCAAAGGACCAGAAACTGCATGTGATTCAACTCCATTTAGGATTGAAAAACAAACGCTAGCTCGCCTTACAAGAAACACACACTGCTTTTGAGAAAAGGGCACTCTTCTACTCTACTGTGTTTCTTATGGGGTCAGAACAGTGAGTTTTCTCAGAACAAAAGAACTGTGCTTCCTACACACACTGGCCATATCTAGATCAATTCTGCTTAGGAAACTGACAAGGACAGTAGATCATCTTCAGTACAATACACTGTAATTCCTGGGAACAGACACGAGTGCTATTTGCACTGTGTATAGCAATGGGAGCGCAATAGTGACTCTTCTTATCAGAAAACAACTCTTGCTCAAAGGACCAGAAACTGCATGTGATTCAACTCCAATTAGGACTGGGAAACAAACGCTAGCTCGCCTTACAAGAAACACACACTGCTTTTGAGAAAAGAGCACTCTTCTACTCTACTGTGTTTTATTTAGAGCCAAAACAGTGAGCTTGCTCAGAACAAATGAACTGTGCTTCCTACACACACGAGCCATATCTAGTTCAACTCTGCTTAGGAAACTGACAAGAACAGTAGCTCATCTTCAGTCCAATACCCTGTACTTGCTGCGAACAAACGCGAGTGCTATTTGCACTGTGTATGGCAATGGGAGAGCAATAGTGACTCTTCTTACCAGAAAACAACTTTTGCTCGTAGGACCAAAAACTGCATGTGATTCAACTCCATTTAGGACCGAAAAACAAACGCTAGCTCGCCTCTCAAGAAACACACACTGCTTTTGAGAAAAGGGCACTCTTCTACTCTTCTGTGTTTCTTATGGGGTCAGAACAGTGAGCTTTCTCAGAACAAAAGAACTGTGCTTCCTACACACACTGGCCATATCTAGATCAATTCTGCTTAGGAAACTGACAAGGACAGTAGATCATCTTCAGTCCAATACACTGTACTTGCTGCGAACAGACGCGAGTGCTATTTGCCCTGTGTATGTCATATGGAGCACAATAGTGACTCTTCTTACCAGAAAACAACTCTTGCTCATAGGACCAAAAGCTACATGTGATTCAACTCCATTTAGGACTGGGAAACAATCGCTAGATCGCCTTACAAGAAACACACTCTGCTTTTGAGAAAAGAGCACTATTCCACTCTACTGTGTTTCCTATAGGGCCAAAACAATGAGCTTGCTCAGAACAAAAGAACTGTGCTTCCTACACACACGGTCAAACCTAGTTCAATTCTGCTTAGGAAACTGACAAGAATAGCAGATCCTCTTCAGTCCAATACACTGTACTTGCTGGGAAGAGACGCGAGTGCTATTTGCCCTGTGTATGACAATGGGAGCGCAATAGTGATTCTTCTTACCAGAAAACAACTCTTGCTCAAAGGACCAGAAACTGCATGTGATTCAACTCCATTTAGGATTGAAAAACAAACGCTAGCTCGCCTTACAAGAAACACACACTGCTTTTGAGAAAAGGGCACTCTTCTACTCTACTGTGTTTCTTATGGGGTCAGAACAGTGAGTTTTCTCAGAACAAAAGAACTGTGCTTCCTACACACACTGGCCATATCTAGATCAATTCTGCTTAGGAAACAGACAAGGACAGTAGATCATCTTCAGTACAATACACTGTAATTCCTGGGAACAGACACGAGTGCTATTTGCACTGTGTATAGCAATGGGAGCGCAATAGTGACTCTTCTTATCAGAAAACAACTCTTGCTCAAAGGACCAGAAACTGCATGTGATTCAACTCCAATTAGGACTGGGAAACAAACGCTAGCTCGCCTTACAAGAAACACACACTGCTTTTGAGAAAAGAGCACTCTTCTACTCTACTGTGTTTTATTTAGAGCCAAAACAGTGAGCTTGCTCAGAACAAATGAACTGTGCTTCCTACACACACGAGCCATATCTAGTTCAACTCTGCTTAGGAAACTGACAAGAACAGTAGCTCCTCTTCAGTCCAATACACTGTACTTGCTGCGAACAGACGCGAGTGCTATTTGCACTGTGTATGGCAATGGGAGTGCAATAGTGACTCTTCTTACCAGAAAACAACTCTTGCTCGTAGGACCAAAAACTACATGTGATTCAACTCCTTTTAGGACTGGGAAACAAACGCTTGCTCGCCTTACAAGAAACACACTCTGCTTTTGAGAAAAGAGCCCTCTTCTAATCTAAAGTGTTTCCTATGGGGTCTGAACAGTGAGCTTGCTCAGAACAAAAGAACTGTGCTTCCAACACACACGAGCCATATCTAGTTCAACTCTGCTTAGGAAACTGACAAGAACAGTAGCTCATCTTCAGTCCAATACCCTGTACTTGCTGCGAACAAACGCGAGTGCTATTTGCACTGTGTATGGCAATGGGAGTGCAATAGTGACTCTTCTTACCAGAAAACAACTCTTGCTCATAGGACCAAAAGCTACATGTGATTCAACTCCATTTAGGACTGGGAAACAATCGCTAGATCGCCTTACAAGAAACACACTCTGCTTTTGAGAAAAGAGCACTATTCCACTCTACTGTGTTTCCTATAGGGCCAAAACAATGAGCTTGCTCAGAACAAAAGAACTGTGCTTCCTACACACACGGTCAAACCTAGTTCAATTCTGCTTAGGAAACTGACAAGAATAGCAGATCCTCTTCAGTCCAATACACTGTACTTGCTGGGAAGAGACGCGAGTGCTATTTGCCCTGTGTATGACAATGGGAGCGCAATAGTGATTCTTCTTACCAGAAAACAACTCTTGCTCAAAGGACCAGAAACTGCATGTGATTCAACTCCATTTAGGATTGAAAAACAAACGCTAGCTCGCCTTACAAGAAACACACACTGCTTTTGAGAAAAGGGCACTCTTCTACTCTACTGTGTTTCTTATGGGGTCAGAACAGTGAGTTTTCTCAGAACAAAAGAACTGTGCTTCCTACACACACTGGCCATATCTAGATCAATTCTGCTTAGGAAACTGACAAGGACAGTAGATCATCTTCAGTACAATACACTGTAATTCCTGGGAACAGACACGAGTGCTATTTGCACTGTGTATAGCAATGGGAGCGCAATAGTGACTCTTCTTATCAGAAAACAACTCTTGCTCAAAGGACCAGAAACTGCATGTGATTCAACTCCAATTAGGACTGGGAAACAAACGCTAGCTCGCCTTACAAGAAACACACACTGCTTTTGAGAAAAGAGCACTCTTCTACTCTACTGTGTTTTATTTAGAGCCAAAACAGTGAGCTTGCTCAGAACAAATGAACTGTGCTTCCTACACACACGAGCCATATCTAGTTCAACTCTGCTTAGGAAACTGACAAGAACAGTAGCTCATCTTCAGTCCAATACCCTGTACTTGCTGCGAACAAACGCGAGTGCTATTTGCACTGTGTATGGCAATGGGAGAGCAATAGTGACTCTTCTTACCAGAAAACAACTTTTGCTCGTAGGACCAAAAACTGCATGTGATTCAACTCCATTTAGGACCGAAAAACAAACGCTAGCTCGCCTCTCAAGAAACACACACTGCTTTTGAGAAAAGGGCACTCTTCTACTCTTCTGTGTTTCTTATGGGGTCAGAACAGTGAGCTTTCTCAGAACAAAAGAACTGTGCTTCCTACACACACTGGCCATATCTAGATCAATTCTGCTTAGGAAACTGACAAGGACAGTAGATCATCTTCAGTCCAATACACTGTACTTGCTGCGAACAGACGCGAGTGCTATTTGCCCTGTGTATGTCATATGGAGCACAATAGTGACTCTTCTTACCAGAAAACAACTCTTGCTCATAGGACCAAAAGCTACATGTGATTCAACTCCATTTAGGACTGGGAAACAATCGCTAGATCGCCTTACAAGAAACACACTCTGCTTTTGAGAAAAGAGCACTATTCCACTCTACTGTGTTTCCTATAGGGCCAAAACAATGAGCTTGCTCAGAACAAAAGAACTGTGCTTCCTACACACACGGTCAAACCTAGTTCAATTCTGCTTAGGAAACTGACAAGAATAGCAGATCCTCTTCAGTCCAATACACTGTACTTGCTGGGAAGAGACGCGAGTGCTATTTGCCCTGTGTATGACAATGGGAGCGCAATAGTGATTCTTCTTACCAGAAAACAACTCTTGCTCAAAGGACCAGAAACTGCATGTGATTCAACTCCATTTAGGATTGAAAAACAAACGCTAGCTCGCCTTACAAGAAACACACACTGCTTTTGAGAAAAGGGCACTCTTCTACTCTACTGTGTTTCTTATGGGGTCAGAACAGTGAGTTTTCTCAGAACAAAAGAACTGTGCTTCCTACACACACTGGCCATATCTAGATCAATTCTGCTTAGGAAACAGACAAGGACAGTAGATCATCTTCAGTACAATACACTGTAATTCCTGGGAACAGACACGAGTGCTATTTGCACTGTGTATAGCAATGGGAGCGCAATAGTGACTCTTCTTATCAGAAAACAACTCTTGCTCAAAGGACCAGAAACTGCATGTGATTCAACTCCAATTAGGACTGGGAAACAAACGCTAGCTCGCCTTACAAGAAACACACACTGCTTTTGAGAAAAGAGCACTCTTCTACTCTACTGTGTTTTATTTAGAGCCAAAACAGTGAGCTTGCTCAGAACAAATGAACTGTGCTTCCTACACACACGAGCCATATCTAGTTCAACTCTGCTTAGGAAACTGACAAGAACAGTAGCTCCTCTTCAGTCCAATACACTGTACTTGCTGCGAACAGACGCGAGTGCTATTTGCACTGTGTATGGCAATGGGAGTGCAATAGTGACTCTTCTTACCAGAAAACAACTCTTGCTCGTAGGACCAAAAACTACATGTGATTCAACTCCTTTTAGGACTGGGAAACAAACGCTTGCTCGCCTTACAAGAAACACACTCTGCTTTTGAGAAAAGAGCCCTCTTCTAATCTAAAGTGTTTCCTATGGGGTCTGAACAGTGAGCTTGCTCAGAACAAAAGAACTGTGCTTCCTACACACACGAGCCATATCTAGTTCAACTCTGCTTAGGAAACTGACAAGAACAGTAGCTCATCTTCAGTCCAATACCCTGTACTTGCTGCGAACAAACGCGAGTGCTATTTGCACTGTGTATGGCAATGGGAGAGCAATAGTGACTCTTCTTACCAGAAAACAACTCTTGCTCGTAGGACCAAAAACTGCATGTGATTCAACTCCATTTAGGACCGAAAAACAAACGCTAGCTCGCCTCTCAAGAAACACACACTGCTTTTGAGAAAAGGGCACTCTTCTACTCTTCTGTGTTTCTTATGGGGTCAGAACAGTGAGCTTTCTCAGAACAAAAGAACTGTGCTTCCTACACACACTGGCCATATCTAGATCAATTCTGCTTAGGAAACTGACAAGGACAGTAGATCATCTTCAGTCCAATACACTGTACATGCTGGGAACAGACGCGAGTGCTATTTGCCCTGTGTATGTCATATGGAGCACAATAGTGACTCTTCTTACCAGAAAACAACTCTTGCTCGTAGGACCAAAAGCTACATGTGATTCAACTCCATTTAGGACTGGGAAACAATCGCTAGATCGCCTTACAAGAAACACACTCTGCTTTTGAGAAAAGAGCACTATTCCACTCTACTGTGTTTCCTATAGGGCCAAAACAATGAGCTTGCTCAAAACAAAAGAACTGTGCTTCCTACACACACGGTCAAACCTAGTTCAATTCTGCTTAGGAAACTGACAAGAATAGCAGATCCTCTTCAGTCCAATACACTGTACTTGCTGGGAAGAGACGCGAGTGCTATTTGCCCTGTGTATGACAATGGGAGCGCAATAGTGACTCTTCTTACCAGAAAACAACTCTTGCTCAAAGGACCAAAACTGCATGTGATTCAACTCCATTTAGGACTGGGAAACAAACGCTAGCTCGCCTTACAAGAAACACACTCTGGTTTTGAGAAAAGAGCCCTTTTCTACTCTAAAGTATTTCCTATGGGGTCCGAACAGTGAGCTTGCTCAGAACAAAAGAACTGTGCTTCCTACACACGAGCCATATCTAGTTCAACTCTGCTTAGGAAACTGACAAGAACAGTAGCTCCTCTTCAGTCCAATACACTGTACTTGCTGGGAACAGATGCGAGTGCTCTTTGCACTGTGTAGGGGAATGGGAGCGCAATAGTGACTTTCCTTACCAGAAAACAACTCTTGATCATGGGTCCAAAAACTGCATGTGATTCAACTCCATTTATGACTTGGAAACAAACGCTAGCTTGCCTTACAAGAAACACACTCTGCTTTTGAGAAAAGAGCACTCTTCTACTCTACTGTGTTTTCTTTAGAGCCAAAACAGTGAGCTTGCTCAGAACAAAAGAACTGTGCTTCCTACACACACGGGCCATATCTAGTTCAACTCTGCTTAGGAAACTGACAAGAACAGTAGATCCTCTTCAGTCCAATACACTCTACTTGCTGGGAACAGACACCAGTGCTATTTGCCCTGTGTATGTCATATGGAGCACAATAGTGACTCTTCTTACCAGAAAACAACTCTTGCTCGTAGGACCAAAAGCTACATGTGATTCAACTCCATTTAGGACTGGGAAACAATCGCTAGATCGCCTTACAAGAAACACACTCTGCTTTTGAGAAAAGAGCACTATTCCACTCTACTGTGTTTCCTATAGGGCCAAAACAATGAGCTTGCTCAGAACAAAAGAACTGTGCTTCCTACACACACGGTCAAACCTAGTTCAATTCTGCTTAGGAAACTGACAAGAATAGCAGATCCTCTTCAGTCCAATACACTGTACTTGCTGGGAAGAGACGCGAGTGCTATTTGCCCTGTGTATGACAATGGGAGCGCAATAGTGACTCTTCTTACCAGAAAACAACTCTTGCTCAAAGGACCAGAAACTGCATGTGATTCAACTCCATTTAGGACTGGGAAACAAACGCTAGCTCGCCTTACAAGAAACACACTCTGGTTTTGAGAAAAGAGCCCTTTTCTACTCTAATGTATTTCCTATGGGTTCCGAACAGTGAGCTTGCTCAGAACAAAAGAACTGTGCTTCCTACACACGAGCCATATTTAGTTCAACTCTGCTTAGGAAACTGACAAGAACAGTAGCTCCTCTTCAGTCCAATACACTGTACTTGCTGGGAACAGATGCGAGTGCTCTTTGCACTGTGTAGGGGAATGGGAGCGCAATAGTGACTTTCCTTACCAGAAAACAACTCTTGATCATGGGTCCAAAAACTGCATGTGATTCAACTCCATTTATGACTTGGAAACAAACGCTAGCTTGCCTTACAAGAAACACACTCTGCTTTTGAGAAAAGAGCACTCTTCTACTCTACTGTGTTTTCTTTAGAGCCAAAACAGTGAGCTTGCTCAGAACAAAAGAACTGTGCTTCCTACACACACGGGCCATATCTAGTTCAACTCTGCTTAGGAAACTGACAAGAACAGTAGCTCCTCTTCAGTCCAATACACTCTACTTGCTGGGAACAGACACCAGTGCTATTTGCCCTGTGTATGACAAAGGGAGCGCAATAGTGACTCTTCTTACCAGAAAACAACTCTTGCTCGTAGGACCAAAAACTGCATGTGATTCAACTCCATTTAGGACCGAAAAACAAACGCTAGCTCGCCTCTCAAGAAACACACACTGCTTTTGAGAAAAGGGCACTCTTCTACTCTTCTGTGTTTCTTATGGGGTCAGAACAGTGAGCTTTCTCAGAACAAAAGAACTGTGCTTCCTACACACACTGGCCATATCTAGATCAATTCTGCTTAGGAAACTGACAAGGACAGTAGATCATCTTCAGTCCAATACACTGTACATGCTGGGAACAGACGCGAGTGCTATTTGCCCTGTGTATGTCATATGGAGCACAATAGTGACTCTTCTTACCAGAAAACAACTCTTGCTCGTAGGACCAAAAGCTACATGTGATTCAACTCCATTTAGGACTGGGAAACAATCGCTAGATCGCCTTACAAGAAACACACTCTGCTTTTGAGAAAAGAGCACTATTCCACTCTACTGTGTTTCCTATAGGGCCAAAACAATGAGCTTGCTCAAAACAAAAGAACTGTGCTTCCTACACACACGGTCAAACCTAGTTCAATTCTGCTTAGGAAACTGACAAGAATAGCAGATCCTCTTCAGTCCAATACACTGTACTTGCTGGGAAGAGACGCGAGTGCTATTTGCCCTGTGTATGACAATGGGAGCGCAATAGTGACTCTTCTTACCAGAAAACAACTCTTGCTCAAAGGACCAAAACTGCATGTGATTCAACTCCATTTAGGACTGGGAAACAAACGCTAGCTCGCCTTACAAGAAACACACTCTGGTTTTGAGAAAAGAGCCCTTTTCTACTCTAAAGTATTTCCTATGGGGTCCGAACAGTGAGCTTGCTCAGAACAAAAGAACTGTGCTTCCTACACACGAGCCATATCTAGTTCAACTCTGCTTAGGAAACTGACAAGAACAGTAGCTCCTCTTCAGTCCAATACACTGTACTTGCTGGGAACAGATGCGAGTGCTCTTTGCACTGTGTAGGGGAATGGGAGCGCAATAGTGACTTTCCTTACCAGAAAACAACTCTTGATCATGGGTCCAAAAACTGCATGTGATTCAACTCCATTTATGACTTGGAAACAAACGCTAGCTTGCCTTACAAGAAACACACTCTGCTTTTGAGAAAAGAGCACTCTTCTACTCTACTGTGTTTTCTTTAGAGCCAAAACAGTGAGCTTGCTCAGAACAAAAGAACTGTGCTTCCTACACACACGGGCCATATCTAGTTCAACTCTGCTTAGGAAACTGACAAGAACAGTAGATCCTCTTCAGTCCAATACACTCTACTTGCTGGGAACAGACACCAGTGCTATTTGCCCTGTGTATGTCATATGGAGCACAATAGTGACTCTTCTTACCAGAAAACAACTCTTGCTCGTAGGACCAAAAGCTACATGTGATTCAACTCCATTTAGGACTGGGAAACAATCGCTAGATCGCCTTACAAGAAACACACTCTGCTTTTGAGAAAAGAGCACTATTCCACTCTACTGTGTTTCCTATAGGGCCAAAACAATGAGCTTGCTCAGAACAAAAGAACTGTGCTTCCTACACACACGGTCAAACCTAGTTCAATTCTGCTTAGGAAACTGACAAGAATAGCAGATCCTCTTCAGTCCAATACACTGTACTTGCTGGGAAGAGACGCGAGTGCTATTTGCCCTGTGTATGACAATGGGAGCGCAATAGTGACTCTTCTTACCAGAAAACAACTCTTGCTCAAAGGACCAGAAACTGCATGTGATTCAACTCCATTTAGGACTGGGAAACAAACGCTAGCTCGCCTTACAAGAAACACACTCTGGTTTTGAGAAAAGAGCCCTTTTCTACTCTAATGTATTTCCTATGGGTTCCGAACAGTGAGCTTGCTCAGAACAAAAGAACTGTGCTTCCTACACACGAGCCATATTTAGTTCAACTCTGCTTAGGAAACTGACAAGAACAGTAGCTCCTCTTCAGTCCAATACACTGTACTTGCTGGGAACAGATGCGAGTGCTCTTTGCACTGTGTAGGGGAATGGGAGCGCAATAGTGACTTTCCTTACCAGAAAACAACTCTTGATCATGGGTCCAAAAACTGCATGTGATTCAACTCCATTTATGACTTGGAAACAAACGCTAGCTTGCCTTACAAGAAACACACTCTGCTTTTGAGAAAAGAGCACTCTTCTACTCTACTGTGTTTTCTTTAGAGCCAAAACAGTGAGCTTGCTCAGAACAAAAGAACTGTGCTTCCTACACACACGGGCCATATCTAGTTCAACTCTGCTTAGGAAACTGACAAGAACAGTAGCTCCTCTTCAGTCCAATACACTCTACTTGCTGGGAACAGACACCAGTGCTATTTGCCCTGTGTATGACAAAGGGAGCGCAATAGTGACTCTTCTTCCCAGAAAACAACTCTTGCTCGTAGGACCAGAAACTGCATGTGATTCAACACCATTTCAGACTGGAAAACAAACATTAGCTCGCCTTACAAGAAACACACTCTGCTTTTGAGAAAAGAGCACTCTTCTTCTCTACTGTGTTTCCTATAGGGCCAGAATAGTGAGCTTGCTCAGAACAAAAGAACTTTGCTTCTTACATACACGGGCTATATCTACTTCAACTCTGCTTAAGAAACTGACAAGAACAGTAGCTCCTCTTCAGTCCAATACACTGTACATGCTGGGAACAGACTCCAGTGCTATTTGCCCTGTGTATTATAATGGGAGCGCAATAGTGACTCTTCTTACCAGAAAACAACTCTTGCTCGTAGGACCAGAAACTGCATGTGATTTAACTCCATTTAGAACTGGGAAACAAATGCTAGCTTGCCTTACAATAAACACACTCTGCTTTTGAGAAAAGAGCATTCTTCTACTCTACTGTGTTTCCTATAGGGCCAAAACAATGAGCTTGCTCAGAACAAAAGAACTGTGCTTCCTGCACACACGGTCAAATCTAGTTCAATTCTTCTTAGGAAACTCACAAGAATACTAGATCCTCTTCAGTCCAATACACTGTACTTGCTGGGAAGAGATGCAAGTGCTATTTGCCCTGTGTATGAAAATGGGAGCCCAATAGTGACTCTTCTTACCAGAAAACAACTCTTGCTCGTAGGACCAGAAACTGCATGTGATTCAACTCCATTTAGAACTGGGAAATAAACGCTAGCTCGCCTTACAAGAAACACACTCTGCTTTTGAGAAAAGAGCACTTTTCTACTCTACTGTGTTTCCTTTGGGGTCCAAACAGTGAGCTTGCTCAGAACAAAAGAACTGTGCTTCCTAAACACACGGGCCATATCTAGTTCAACTCTGTGTAGGAAACTGACAAGAACAGTAGCTCCTATTCAGTCCAATACACTGTACTTGCTGGGAAAAGACGCAAGAGCTATTTGCACTGTATATGTCAATGGGATCCCAATAGTGACTCTTCTTACCAGAAAACAACTCTTGCTCGTAGGACCAAAAACTGCATGGGATTCAACTCCATTTCTGACTGGGAAACAAACACTGGCTCGCCTTACAAGAAACACTCTCTGCTTTTGAGAAAAGAGCACTCTTCTAATCTAAAGTGTTTCCTATGTGGTCCGAACAGTGAGCTTGCTCAGAACAAAAGAACTGTGCTTCCTACACACAGGGGCCATATCTACTTCAACTCTGCTTAGGAAACTGACAAGTACAGTAGATCATCTTCAGTCCAATACACTGTACATGCTGGGAACAGACGCGAGTGCTATTTGCCCTGTGTATGTCATATGGAGCGCAATAGTGACTCTTCTTACCAGAAAACAACTCTTGCTCGTAGGACCAAAAGCTACATGTGATTCAACTCCATTTAGGACTGGGAAACAAACGCTAGATCGCCTTACAAGAAACACACTCTGCTTTTGAGAAAAGAGCACTCTTCTACTCTACTGTGTTTTCTTTAGAGCCAAAACAATGAGCTTGCTCAGAAAAAAAGAACTGTGCTTCCTACACACACGGTCAAACCTAGTTCAATTCTGCTTAGGAAACTGACAAGAATAGTAGATCCTCTTCAGTCCAATACACTGTACTTGCTGGGAAGAGACGTGAGTGCTATTTGCCCTTTGTATGACAATGGGAGCGCAATAGTGACTCTTCTTACCAGAAAACAGCTATTGCTCGTAGGACAAGAAACTGCATGGGATTCAACTCCATTTAGGACTGGGAAACAAACGCTAGCTCGCCTTACAAGAAACACACTCTGCTCTTGAGAAAAGAGCCCTCTTCTACTCTAAAGTGTTTCCTATGGGGTCCGAACAGTGAGCTTGCTCAGAACAAAAGAACTGTGCTTCCTACACACAGGGGCCATATCTAGTTCAACTCTGCTTAGGAAACTGACAAGAACAGTATCTCCGCACAGTCCAATACACTGTACTTGCTGGGAACAGACACGCTATTTGCACTGTGTAGGGGAATGGGAGCACAATAGTGACTTTCCTTACCAGAAAACAACTCTTGCTCATGGGACCAAAACTGCATGTGATTCAACTCCATTTAGGACTGGAAACAAACGCTAGCTCGCCTTACAAGAAACACACTCTGCTTTTGAGAAAAGAGCACTCTTCTACTCTACTCTGTTTTCAAAAGAGCCAAAACAGTGAGCTTGCTCAGAAGAAAAGGACTGTGCTTCCTACACACACGGCCATATCTGGTTCAATTCTGCTTAGGAAACTGACAAGAACAGTAGGTCCTCTTCAGTCCAATACACTGTACATGCTGGGAATAGACGCCAGTGCTATTTGCGTTGTGTATAACAATGGGAGCGAAATAGTGACTCGTCTTACCAGAAAACAACTCTTGCTCGTAGGACCAGAAACTGCATGTGATTCAACTCCATTTAGGACTGGGAAACAAATGCTAGCTCGCCTTATAAGAAACACACTCTGCTTTTGAGAAAAGAGCCCTCTTCTAATCTAAAGTGTTTCCTATGGGGTCTGAACAGTGAGCTTGCTCAGAACAAAAGAACTGTGCTTCCTACACACACGAGCCATATCTAGTTCAACTCTGCTTAGGAAACTGACAAGAACAGTAGCTCATCTTCAGTCCAATACCCTGTACTTGCTGCGAACAAACGCGAGTGCTATTTGCACTGTGTATGGCAATGGGAGAGCAATAGTGACTCTTCTTACCAGAAAACAACTCTTGCTCGTAGGACCAAAAACTGCATGTGATTCAACTCCATTTAGGACCGAAAAACAAACGCTAGCTCGCCTCTCAAGAAACACACACTGCTTTTGAGAAAAGGGCACTCTTCTACTCTTCTGTGTTTCTTATGGGGTCAGAACAGTGAGCTTTCTCAGAACAAAAGAACTGTGCTTCCTACACACACTGGCCATATCTAGATCAATTCTGCTTAGGAAACTGACAAGGACAGTAGATCATCTTCAGTCCAATACACTGTACATGCTGGGAACAGACGCGAGTGCTATTTGCCCTGTGTATGTCATATGGAGCACAATAGTGACTCTTCTTACCAGAAAACAACTCTTGCTCGTAGGACCAAAAGCTACATGTGATTCAACTCCATTTAGGACTGGGAAACAATCGCTAGATCGCCTTACAAGAAACACACTCTGCTTTTGAGAAAAGAGCACTATTCCACTCTACTGTGTTTCCTATAGGGCCAAAACAATGAGCTTGCTCAAAACAAAAGAACTGTGCTTCCTACACACACGGTCAAACCTAGTTCAATTCTGCTTAGGAAACTGACAAGAATAGCAGATCCTCTTCAGTCCAATACACTGTACTTGCTGGGAAGAGACGCGAGTGCTATTTGCCCTGTGTATGACAATGGGAGCGCAATAGTGACTCTTCTTACCAGAAAACAACTCTTGCTCAAAGGACCAAAACTGCATGTGATTCAACTCCATTTAGGACTGGGAAACAAACGCTAGCTCGCCTTACAAGAAACACACTCTGGTTTTGAGAAAAGAGCCCTTTTCTACTCTAAAGTATTTCCTATGGGGTCCGAACAGTGAGCTTGCTCAGAACAAAAGAACTGTGCTTCCTACACACGAGCCATATCTAGTTCAACTCTGCTTAGGAAACTGACAAGAACAGTAGCTCCTCTTCAGTCCAATACACTGTACTTGCTGGGAACAGATGCGAGTGCTCTTTGCACTGTGTAGGGGAATGGGAGCGCAATAGTGACTTTCCTTACCAGAAAACAACTCTTGATCATGGGTCCAAAAACTGCATGTGATTCAACTCCATTTATGACTTGGAAACAAACGCTAGCTTGCCTTACAAGAAACACACTCTGCTTTTGAGAAAAGAGCACTCTTCTACTCTACTGTGTTTTCTTTAGAGCCAAAACAGTGAGCTTGCTCAGAACAAAAAAACTGTGCTTCCTAAACACACGGTCCATATCTAGTTCAACTCTGTGTAGGAAACGGACAAGAACAGTAGCTCCTATTCAGTCCAATACACTGTACTTGCTGGGAAAAGACGCGAGAGCTATTTGCACTGTATATGGCAATGGGATCCCAATAGTGACTCTTCTTACCAGAAAACAACTCTTGCTCGTAGGACCAAAAACTGCATGGGATTCAACTCCATTTCTGACTGGAAAACAAACACTAGCTCGCCTTACAAGAAACACAGTCTGCTCTTGAGAAAAGAGCCCTCTTCTACTCTAAAGTGTTTCCTATGGGGTCCGAACTGTGAGCTTGCTCAGAACAAAAGAACTGTGCTTCCTACACACAGGGGCCATATCTAGTTCAACTCTGCTTAGGAAACTGACAAGAACAGTAGCTCATCTTCAGTCCAATACACTGTACTTGCTGCGAACAAACGCGAGTGCTATTTGCACTGTGTATGGCAATGGGAGCGCAATAGTGACACTACTTACCAGAAAACAACTCTTACTCGTAGGACAAGAAACTGCATGTGATTCAACTCCATTTAGGACTGGGAAACAAACGCTAGCTCGCCTTACAAGAAACACACTCTGCTTTTGAGAAAAGAGCACTGTTCTACTCTACTGAGTTTCCTATAGGCCAGAACAGTGAGCTTGCTCAGAACAAAAGAACTATGCTTCCTAAACACACGGGCCATATCTAGATCAATTCTGCATAGGAAACTGACAAGGACAGTAGATCCTCATGAGTCCAATACACTGTACATGCTGGGAACAGACGCCAGTGCTATTTGCCCTGTGTATGACAATGGAAGCGCAATAGTGACTCTTCTTACCAGAAAACAACTCTTGCTCGTAGGACCAGAAACTGCATGTGATTCAACTCCATTTAGGATGAAAAAAAAAAAGGTAGCTCGCCTTACAAGAAACACACGCTGCTTTTGAGAAAAGGGCACTCTTCTACTCTACTGTATTTCTTATGGGGTGAGAACAGTGAGCTTGCTCAGAACAAAAGAACTGTGCTTCCTACACACACGAGCCATATCTAGATCAATTCTGCTTAGGAAACTGACAAGGACAGTAGATCATCTTCAGTCCAATACACTGCACATGCTGGGAAAACACGCGAGTGCTATTTGCCCTGTGTATGACAATGGAAGTGCAATAGTGACTCTTCTTACCAGAAAACAACTCTTGCTCGTAGGACCAGAAACTGCATGTGATTCAACTCCATTTAGGCCTGGGAAACAAACGCTAGATCGCCTTACAAGAAACACACTCTGCTTTTGAGAAAAGAGCACTCTTCTACTCTACTATGTTTCCTTTGGGGTCCAAACAGTGAGCTTGCTCAGAACAAAAGAACAGTGCTTCCTACATACAAGGGCCATATCTAGTTCAACTCTGCTTAGGAAACTGACAAGAACAGTAGCTCCTCTTCAGTCTAATACACTGTACTTGCTGGGAACAGACGCGAGTGCTATTTGCACTGTATATGGCAATGGGATCGCAATAGTGACTCTTCTTACCAGAAAACAACTCTTGCTCGTAGGACCAGAAACTGCATGGGATTCAACTCCATTTCAGACTGGGAAACAAACACTGGCTCGCCTTACAAGAAACACACTCTGCTTTTCAGAAAAGAGCACTCTTCTACTCTACAGTGTTTCCTATGGGGTCCGAACAGTGAGCTTGTGCAGAACAAAAGAACTGTGCTTCCTACACACAGGGCCCATATCTAGTTCAACTCTGCTTAGGAAAATGACAAGAACAGTAGTTCCTCTTCAGTCCAGTACATTGTACTTGCTGCGAACAGACGTAAACGCTATTTGCACTGTGTATGGCAATGGGAGTGCAATAGTGACTCTTCTTACCAGAAAACAAGTCGTGCTCATAGGACCAGAAACTGAATGGGATACACATTTATTTCTGACTGGGAAACAAACACTAGCTCACCTTACAAGAAACACACTCTGCTTTTGAGAAAAGAGAACTCTTCTACTCTACTGTGTTTCCTAAGGGATCCGAACAGTGAGCTTGCTCAGAACAAAAGAACTGTGCTTCCTACACATACAGCCATATCTAGTTCAATTCCGGTTAGGAAACTGACAAGAACAGTAGATCCTCTTCCGTCCCATACACTGTACTTGCTGGGAAGAGACGCCAGTGCTATTTGCCCTGTGTATGACAATGGGAGCACAATAGTGACTCTTCTTACCAGAAAACAACTTTTGCTCGTAGGACCAGAAACTGCATGTGATTCAACTCCATTTAGGACTGGGAAACAAACACTAGCTCGCCTTACAAGAAACACACTCTGCTTTTGAGAAAAGAGCACTCTTCTTCTCCAATGTGTTTCCTATAGGGCCAGAATAGTGAGCTTGCTCAGAGCAAAAGAACTGTGCTTCCTACACACACCGACTATATCTAGTTCAATTCTGCTTAGGAAACTGACAAGAACAGTAGATCCTCTTCAGTCTAATACACTGTACATGCTGGGAACAGACGCCAGTGCTGTTTGCCCTGTGTATGACAATGGGAGCACAATAGTGACTCTTCTTACCAGAAAACAACTCTTGCTTGTAGTACCAGAAACTGCATGTGATTCAACTCCATTTAGGACTGCGAAACAAATGCTAGCTCGCCTTACAAGAAACACACTCTGCTTTTGAGAAAAGAGCACTCTTCTACTCTACTGTGTTTCTTACAGGGCCAAAACAGTGAGCTTGCTCAGAACAAAAGAACTGTGCTTCCTACACATACAGCCATATCTAGTTTAATTCTGGTTAAGAAACTGACAAGAACAGTAGATCCTCTTGCGTCCCATACACTGTACTTGCTGGGAAGAGACGCCAGTGCTATTTGCCCAGTGTATGACAATGGGAGCACAATAGTGACTCTTCTTACCAGAAAACAACTTTTGCTTGTAGGACCAGAAACTGCATGTGATTCAACTCCATTTAGGACTGGGAAACAAACACTACCTCGCCTTATAAGAAACACACTCTGCATTTGAGAAAAGAGCACTCTTCTTCTCCAATGTGTTTCCTATAGGGCCAGAATAGTGTGCTTGCTCAGAACAAAAGAACTATGCTTCCTACACACACCGACTATATTTAGTTCAACTCTGCTTAGGAAACTGACAAGAACAGTAGATCCTCTTCAGTCCAATACACTGTACATGCTGTTAACAGACGCCAGTGCTATTTGCCCTGTGTATGACAATGGGAGCACAATAGTGACTCTTCTTACCAGAAAACAACTCTTGCTCGTAGTACCAGAAACTGCATGTGATTCAACTCCATTGAGGACTGTGAAACAAACGCTAACTCGCCTTACAAGAAACACACTCTGCTTTTGAGAAAAGAGCACTCTTCTACTCTACAGTGTTTCCTATGGGGTCCAAACAGTGAGCTTGCTCAGAACAAAAGAACTGTGCTTCCTACACACACGGGCCATATCTAGATCAATTCTGCTTAGGAAACTGAAAAGGACAGTAGATCATCTTCAGTCCAATACACTGCACATGCTGGGAACAGACGCGTGTGCTATTTGCCCTGTGTATGACAATGGAAACGCAATAGTGACTCTTCTTACCAGAAAACAACTCTTGCTCATAGGACCAAAAACTGCATGTGATTCAACTCCATTTAGGACTGGGAAACAAACGCTAGATCGCCTTACAAGAAACACACTCTGTTTTTGAGAAAAGAGCACTCTTCTACTCTACTGTGTTACCTTTGGGGTCCAAACAGTGAGCTTGCTCACAACAAAAGAACTGTGCTTCCTACACACACGGGCCATATCTAGTTCCACTCTGCTTAGGAAACTGACAAGAACAGTAGCTCCTCTTCAGTCCAATACACTGTACTTGCTGGGAACAGACGCGACTGCTATTTGCACTGTATATGGCAATGCGAGCGCAATAGTGACTCTTCTTACCAGAAAACAACTCTTGCTCGTAGGACCAGAAACTGCATGGGATTCAACTCAATTTCAGACTGGGAAACAAACACGAGCTCGCCTTACAAGAAATACACTCTGCTTTTGAGAAAAGAAAAATCTTCTACTCTACTGTGTTTCCTAAGGGATCCGAACAGTGAGCTTGCTGAGAACAAAAGAACTGTGCTTCCTACACACACGGTCATATCTAGTTCAATTCTGCTTAAGAAACTGAAAAGAATAGTAGATCCTCTTCAGTCCAATACACTTTAGTTGCTGGGAACAGACGCGAGTGCTATTTGCCCTGTGTATGAAAATGGTAGAGCAATAGTGACTCTTCTTACCAGAAAACAACTATTGCTCGTAGGACCAGAAACTGCATGTGATTCAACTCCATTTTGGACTGGGAAACAAACGCTAGCTCGCCTTGCAAGAAACACACTCTGCTTTTGAGAAAAGAGCCCTCTTCTATTCTAAAGTGTTTGCTATGGGGTCCTAAGAGTGAGCTTGCTCAGAACAAAAGAACTGTGCTTCGTACACACACAAGCCATATCTAGTTCAACTCTGCTCTAGGAAACTGAGAAGAACAGTAGCTCCTCTTCAGTCCAATACACTGTACTTCCTGGGAGGAGACACGAGTGCTATTTGCACTGTGTATGGCAATGGGAGCGTAATAGTGACTCTTCTTATCAGAAAACAACTCTTGCTTGTAGGACCAGAAACTGCATGAATTCAACTCCATTTCAGACTGGGAAACGAACACTAGCTCGCCTTACAAGAAACACACTCTGCTTTTGATAAAAGAGCACTCTTCTACTCTACTGTGTTTCCTATGAGGTCCGAACAGTGAGCTTGCTCAGAACAAAAGAACTGTGCATTCTACACACAGGGGCCATATCTAGTTCAACTCTGCTTAGGAAACTGACAAGAACAGTAGTTCCTCTTCAGTCCAATACACTGTACTTGCTGCGAACAGACGCGAGCGCTATTTGCACTGTGTATGGCAATGGGAGCACAATAGTGACTCTTCTTACCAGAAAACAACTCTTGCTCGTAGGACCAGAAACTGCATGGGATTCAACTTTATTTCTGACTAAGAAACAAACACTAGCTCGCCTTACAAGAAACACACTCTGCTTTTGAGAAAAGAGCACTCTTCTACTCTACTCTGTTTTCAAAAGAGCCAAAACAGTGAGCTTGCTCAGAAGAAAAGGACTGTGCTTCCTACACACACGGACATATCTGGTTCAATTCTGCTTAGGAAACTGAGAAGAACAGTAGGTCCTCTTCAGTCCAATACACTGTACATGCTGGGAATAGACACCAGTGCTATTTGCCTTGTGAATGACAATGGGCGCGCAATAGTGACTTTCCTTACCAGAAAACAACTCTTGCTCGTAGGACCAGAAACTGCATGGGATTCAACTCCATTTAGGACTGTGAAACAAACGCTAGCTTGCCTTACAAGAAACACACTCTGCTTTTGAGAAAAGAGCACTCGTCTACTCTAAAGTGTTTCCTATGGGGTCCGAACAGTGAGCTTGCTCAGAACAAAAGAACTGTGCTTCCTACACACAGGGGCCATATCTAGTTCAACTCTTCTTAGGAAACTGACAAGAACAGTAGCTCATCTTCAGTCTAATACACTGTATTGCTGGGAACAGACGCGAGTGCTATTTGCACTATGTATGGCAATGGGAGCGCAATAGTGACTTTCCTTACCAGAAAACAACTCTAGCTCGTAGGACCAAAAACTGCATGTGATTCAACTCCATTTAGGACTGGGAAACAAACGCAAGCTCGCCTTACAAGAAACACACTCTGCTTTTGAGAAAAGAGCACTCTTCTACTCTACTGTGTTTCCTGTGGGGTCCGAACAGAGAGCTTGCTCAGAACAAAAGAACTGTGCTTCCTACATCCGGGCCATATCTAGTTCAACTCTGCTTAAGAAACTGACAAGTACAGTAGCTCCTCTTTAGTCCAATACACTGTACTTGCTGGGAACATACGCGAGTGCTATTACACTGTGTACAGCAATGGGAGCGCAATAGTGACTCTTCTTACCAGAAAATAACTCTTGCTCATAGGACCAGAAACTGCATGTCATTCAAATTCATTTAGGACTGGGAAACAAAAGCTAGCTTGCCTTACAAGAAATACACTCTGCTTTTGAGAAAAGAGCACTCTTCTTCTCTACTATGTGTCCTATGGGGTCCGAACAGTGAGCTTTCTCAGAACAAAAAAACTGTGCTTCCTATGCACACGGGCCATATCTAGTTCAACTCTGCTTAGGAAACTGACAAAAACAGTAGCTCCTCTTCAGTCCAATACACTGTACTTGCTGGGAACATACGCGATTGCTATTTGCACTGTGTATGTCAACGGGAGCACAATAGTGACTTTCCTTACCAGAAAACAACTCTTGCTCGTACGACCAAAAACTGCATGTGATTCAACTCCATTTATGACTTGGAAACAAACGCTAGCTTGCCTTACAAGAAACACACTCTGCTTTTGAGAAAAGAGCACTCTTCTACTCTACTGTGTTTTCTTTAGAGCCAAAACAGTGAGCTTGCTCAGAACAAAAAAACTGTGCTTCCTAAACACACGGTCCATATCTAGTTCAACTCTGTGTAGGAAACGGACAAGAACAGTAGCTCCTATTCAGTCCAATACACTGTACTTGCTGGGAAAAGACGCGAGAGCTATTTGCACTGTATATGGCAATGGGATCCCAATAGTGACTCTTCTTACCAGAAAACAACTCTTGCTCGTAGCACCAAAAACTGCATGGGATTCAACTCCATTTCTGACTGGAAAACAAACACTAGCTCGCCTTACAAGAAACACAGTCTGCTCTTGAGAAAAGAGCCCTCTTCTACTCTAAAGTGTTTCCTATGGGGTCCGAACTGTGAGCTTGCTCAGAACAAAAGAACTGTGCTTCCTACACACAGGGGCCATATCTAGTTCAACTCTGCTTAGGAAACTGACAAGAACAGTAGCTCATCTTCAGTCCAATACACTGTACTTGCTGCGAACAAACGCGAGTGCTATTTGCACTGTGTATGGCAATGGGAGCGCAATAGTGACACTACTTACCAGAAAACAACTCTTACTCGTAGGACAAGAAACTGCATGTGATTCAACTCCATTTAGGACTGGGAAACAAACGCTAGCTCGCCTTACAAGAAACACACTCTGCTTTTGAGAAAAGAGCACTGTTCTACTCTACTGAGTTTCCTATAGGCCAGAACAGTGAGCTTGCTCAGAACAAAAGAACTATGCTTCCTAAACACACGGGCCATATCTAGATCAATTCTGCATAGGAAACTGACAAGGACAGTAGATCCTCATGAGTCCAATACACTGTACATGCTGGGAACAGACGCCAGTGCTATTTGCCCTGTGTATGACAATGGAAGCGCAATAGTGACTCTTCTTACCAGAAAACAACTCTTGCTCGTAGGACCAGAAACTGCATGTGATTCAACTCCATTTAGGATGAAAAAAAAAAAGGTAGCTCGCCTTACAAGAAACACACGCTGCTTTTGAGAAAAGGGCACTCTTCTACTCTACTGTATTTCTTATGGGGTGAGAACAGTGAGCTTGCTCAGAACAAAAGAACTGTGCTTCCTACACACACGAGCCATATCTAGATCAATTCTGCTTAGGAAACTGACAAGGACAGTAGATCATCTTCAGTCCAATACACTGCACATGCTGGGAAAACACGCGAGTGCTATTTGCCCTGTGTATGACAATGGAAGTGCAATAGTGACTCTTCTTACCAGAAAACAACTCTTGCTCGTAGGACCAGAAACTGCATGTGATTCAACTCCATTTAGGCCTGGGAAACAAACGCTAGATCGCCTTACAAGAAACACACTCTGCTTTTGAGAAAAGAGCACTCTTCTACTCTACTATGTTTCCTTTGGGGTCCAAACAGTGAGCTTGCTCAGAACAAAAGAACAGTGCTTCCTACACACAAGGGCCATATCTAGTTCAACTCTGCTTAGGAAACTGACAAGAACAGTAGCTCCTCTTCAGTCTAATACACTGTACTTGCTGGGAACAGACGCGAGTGCTATTTGCACTGTATATGGCAATGGGATCGCAATAGTGACTCTTCTTACCAGAAAACAACTCTTGCTCGTAGGACCAGAAACTGCATGGGATTCAACTCCATTTCAGACTGGGAAACAAACACTGGCTCGCCTTACAAGAAACACACTCTGCTTTTCAGAAAAGAGCACTCTTCTACTCTACAGTGTTTCCTATGGGGTCCGAACAGTGAGCTTGTGCAGAACAAAAGAACTGTGCTTCCTACACACAGGGCCCATATCTAGTTCAACTCTGCTTAGGAAAATGACAAGAACAGTAGTTCCTCTTCAGTCCAGTACATTGTACTTGCTGCGAACAGACGTAAACGCTATTTGCACTGTGTATGGCAATGGGAGTGCAATAGTGACTCTTCTTACCAGAAAACAAGTCGTGCTCATAGGACCAGAAACTGAATGGGATACACATTTATTTCTGACTGGGAAACAAACACTAGCTCACCTTACAAGAAACACACTCTGCTTTTGAGAAAAGAGAACTCTTCTACTCTACTGTGTTTCCTAAGGGATCCGAACAGTGAGCTTGCTCAGAACAAAAGAACTGTGCTTCCTACACATACAGCCATATCTAGTTCAATTCCGGTTAGGAAACTGACAAGAACAGTAGATCCTCTTCCGTCCCATACACTGTACTTGCTGGGAAGAGACGCCAGTGCTATTTGCCCTGTGTATGACAATGGGAGCACAATAGTGACTCTTCTTACCAGAAAACAACTTTTGCTCGTAGGACCAGAAACTGCATGTGATTCAACTCCATTTAGGACTGGGAAACAAACACTAGCTCGCCTTACAAGAAACACACTCTGCTTTTGAGAAAAGAGCACTCTTCTTCTCCAATGTGTTTCCTATAGGGCCAGAATAGTGAGCTTGCTCAGAGCAAAAGAACTGTGCTTCCTACACACACCGACTATATCTAGTTCAATTCTGCTTAGGAAACTGACAAGAACAGTAGATCCTCTTCAGTCTAATACACTGTACATGCTGGGAACAGACGCCAGTGCTGTTTGCCCTGTGTATGACAATGGGAGCACAATAGTGACTCTTCTTACCAGAAAACAACTCTTGCTTGTAGTACCAGAAACTGCATGTGATTCAACTCCATTTAGGACTGCGAAACAAATGCTAGCTCGCCTTACAAGAAACACACTCTGCTTTTGAGAAAAGAGCACTCTTCTACTCTACTGTGTTTCTTACAGGGCCAAAACAGTGAGCTTGCTCAGAACAAAAGAACTGTGCTTCCTACACATACAGCCATATCTAGTTTAATTCTGGTTAAGAAACTGACAAGAACAGTAGATCCTCTTGCGTCCCATACACTGTACTTGCTGGGAAGAGACGCCAGTGCTATTTGCCCAGTGTATGACAATGGGAGCACAATAGTGACTCTTCTTACCAGAAAACAACTTTTGCTTGTAGGACCAGAAACTGCATGTGATTCAACTCCATTTAGGACTGGGAAACAAACACTACCTCGCCTTATAAGAAACACACTCTGCATTTGAGAAAAGAGCACTCTTCTTCTCCAATGTGTTTCCTATAGGGCCAGAATAGTGTGCTTGCTCAGAACAAAAGAACTATGCTTCCTACACACACCGACTATATTTAGTTCAACTCTGCTTAGGAAACTGACAAGAACAGTAGATCCTCTTCAGTCCAATACACTGTACATGCTGTTAACAGACGCCAGTGCTATTTGCCCTGTGTATGACAATGGGAGCACAATAGTGACTCTTCTTACCAGAAAACAACTCTTGCTCGTAGTACCAGAAACTGCATGTGATTCAACTCCATTGAGGACTGTGAAACAAACGCTAACTCGCCTTACAAGAAACACACTCTGCTTTTGAGAAAAGAGCACTCTTCTACTCTACAGTGTTTCCTATGGGGTCCAAACAGTGAGCTTGCTCAGAACAAAAGAACTGTGCTTCCTACACACACGGGCCATATCTAGATCAATTCTGCTTAGGAAACTGAAAAGGACAGTAGATCATCTTCAGTCCAATACACTGCACATGCTGGGAACAGACGCGTGTGCTATTTGCCCTGTGTATGACAATGGAAACGCAATAGTGACTCTTCTTACCAGAAAACAACTCTTGCTCATAGGACCAAAAACTGCATGTGATTCAACTCCATTTAGGACTGGGAAACAAACGCTAGATCGCCTTACAAGAAACACACTCTGTTTTTGAGAAAAGAGCACTCTTCTACTCTACTGTGTTACCTTTGGGGTCCAAACAGTGAGCTTGCTCACAACAAAAGAACTGTGCTTCCTACACACACGGGCCATATCTAGTTCCACTCTGCTTAGGAAACTGACAAGAACAGTAGCTCCTCTTCAGTCCAATACACTGTACTTGCTGGGAACAGACGCGACTGCTATTTGCACTGTATATGGCAATGCGAGCGCAATAGTGACTCTTCTTACCAGAAAACAACTCTTGCTCGTAGGACCAGAAACTGCATGGGATTCAACTCAATTTCAGACTGGGAAACAAACACGAGCTCGCCTTACAAGAAATACACTCTGCTTTTGAGAAAAGAAAAATCTTCTACTCTACTGTGTTTCCTAAGGGATCCGAACAGTGAGCTTGCTGAGAACAAAAGAACTGTGCTTCCTACACACACGGTCATATCTAGTTCAATTCTGCTTAAGAAACTGAAAAGAATAGTAGATCCTCTTCAGTCCAATACACTTTAGTTGCTGGGAACAGACGCGAGTGCTATTTGCCCTGTGTATGAAAATGGTAGAGCAATAGTGACTCTTCTTACCAGAAAACAACTATTGCTCGTAGGACCAGAAACTGCATGTGATTCAACTCCATTTTGGACTGGGAAACAAACGCTAGCTCGCCTTGCAAGAAACACACTCTGCTTTTGAGAAAAGAGCCCTCTTCTATTCTAAAGTGTTTGCTATGGGGTCCTAAGAGTGAGCTTGCTCAGAACAAAAGAACTGTGCTTCGTACACACACAAGCCATATCTAGTTCAACTCTGCTCTAGGAAACTGAGAAGAACAGTAGCTCCTCTTCAGTCCAATACACTGTACTTCCTGGGAGGAGACACGAGTGCTATTTGCACTGTGTATGGCAATGGGAGCGTAATAGTGACTCTTCTTATCAGAAAACAACTCTTGCTTGTAGGACCAGAAACTGCATGAATTCAACTCCATTTCAGACTGGGAAACGAACACTAGCTCGCCTTACAAGAAACACACTCTGCTTTTGATAAAAGAGCACTCTTCTACTCTACTGTGTTTCCTATGAGGTCCGAACAGTGAGCTTGCTCAGAACAAAAGAACTGTGCATTCTACACACAGGGGCCATATCTAGTTCAACTCTGCTTAGGAAACTGACAAGAACAGTAGTTCCTCTTCAGTCCAATACACTGTACTTGCTGCGAACAGACGCGAGCGCTATTTGCACTGTGTATGGCAATGGGAGCACAATAGTGACTCTTCTTACCAGAAAACAACTCTTGCTCGTAGGACCAGAAACTGCATGGGATTCAACTTTATTTCTGACTAAGAAACAAACACTAGCTCGCCTTACAAGAAACACACTCTGCTTTTGAGAAAAGAGCACTCTTCTACTCTACTCTGTTTTCAAAAGAGCCAAAACAGTGAGCTTGCTCAGAAGAAAAGGACTGTGCTTCCTACACACACGGACATATCTGGTTCAATTCTGCTTAGGAAACTGAGAAGAACAGTAGGTCCTCTTCAGTCCAATACACTGTACATGCTGGGAATAGACACCAGTGCTATTTGCCTTGTGAATGACAATGGGCGCGCAATAGTGACTTTCCTTACCAGAAAACAACTCTTGCTCGTAGGACCAGAAACTGCATGGGATTCAACTCCATTTAGGACTGTGAAACAAACGCTAGCTTGCCTTACAAGAAACACACTCTGCTTTTGAGAAAAGAGCACTCGTCTACTCTAAAGTGTTTCCTATGGGGTCCGAACAGTGAGCTTGCTCAGAACAAAAGAACTGTGCTTCCTACACACAGGGGCCATATCTAGTTCAACTCTTCTTAGGAAACTGACAAGAACAGTAGCTCATCTTCAGTCTAATACACTGTATTGCTGGGAACAGACGCGAGTGCTATTTGCACTATGTATGGCAATGGGAGCGCAATAGTGACTTTCCTTACCAGAAAACAACTCTAGCTCGTAGGACCAAAAACTGCATGTGATTCAACTCCATTTAGGACTGGGAAACAAACGCAAGCTCGCCTTACAAGAAACACACTCTGCTTTTGAGAAAAGAGCACTCTTCTACTCTACTGTGTTTCCTGTGGGGTCCGAACAGAGAGCTTGCTCAGAACAAAAGAACTGTGCTTCCTACATCCGGGCCATATCTAGTTCAACTCTGCTTAAGAAACTGACAAGTACAGTAGCTCCTCTTTAGTCCAATACACTGTACTTGCTGGGAACATACGCGAGTGCTATTACACTGTGTACAGCAATGGGAGCGCAATAGTGACTCTTCTTACCAGAAAATAACTCTTGCTCATAGGACCAGAAACTGCATGTCATTCAAATTCATTTAGGACTGGGAAACAAAAGCTAGCTTGCCTTACAAGAAATACACTCTGCTTTTGAGAAAAGAGCACTCTTCTTCTCTACTATGTGTCCTATGGGGTCCGAACAGTGAGCTTTCTCAGAACAAAAAAACTGTGCTTCCTATGCACACGGGCCATATCTAGTTCAACTCTGCTTAGGAAACTGACAAAAACAGTAGCTCCTCTTCAGTCCAATACACTGTACTTGCTGGGAACATACGCGATTGCTATTTGCACTGTGTATGTCAACGGGAGCACAATAGTGACTTTCCTTACCAGAAAACAACTCTTGCTCGTACGACCAAAAACTGCATGTGATTCAACTCCATTTAAGACTGGGAAACAAACGCTGGCTCGCCTTACAAGAAACAGACCCTGCTTTTGAGAAAAGAGCACTCTTCTACTCTACTGTGTTTTTTATAGGGCCAGTACAGTGAGCTTGCTCAGAACAAAAGAACTGTGCTTCCTACAGAAATGGCCATATCCAGTTCAATTCTGCTTAGGAAACTGACAAGAACAGTAGCTCCTCTTCAGTCCAATACACTGTACTTGCTGGGAACAGATGCGAGTGCTATTTGCACTGTGTTTGGCAATGGGAGCGCAATAGTGACTTTCCATATGAAAAAACAACTCTTGCTCGTAGGACCAGAAACTGCATGGGATTCAACTCCATTTAGGAATGGGAAACAAACGCTAGCTTGCCTTACAAGAAACACACTCTGCTTTTGAGAAAAGAGCACTCTTCTACGCTACTGTGTTTCCTATAGGGCCAGAACAGTGAGCTTGCTCAGAACACAAGAAATGTGCTACATACACACGGGCCATATCTAGTTCAACTCTGCTTAGTAAACTGACAAGAACAGTAGCTCCTCTTCAGTCCAACACACTGTACTTGATTGGAACAGACGCAAGTGCTATTTGTACTGTGTATGGCATTGGGAGCGCAATAGTGACTCTTCTTACCAAACAATAACTCTACTCGTAAGACCAGAAACTGCATGTGATTCAAATTCATTTAGGACTGGGAAACAAAAGCTAGCTCGCCTTACAAGAAACACAATCTGCTTTTGAGAAAAGAGCACCCTTCTACTCTACTGTGTTTCCTATGGGGTCCGAACAGTGAGCTTGTTCATAACAAAAGAACTGTGCTTCCTATACACACGGGCCATATCTAGTTCAACTCTGCTTAGGAAACTGACAAGAACAGTAGCTCCTCATCAGTCCAATACACTGTACTTGATTGGAATAGACGCAAGTGCTATTTGTACTGTGTATGGCAATGGGAGCGCAATAGTGACTCTTCTTACCAAAAAATAACTCTACTCGTATGACAAGAAACTGCATGTGATTCAAAATCATTTAGGACTGGGAAATAAAAAACTAGCTTGCCTTACAAGAAACGAGCTCTGCTTTTGAGAAAAGGGCACACTTCTACTCTAATGTGTTTCCTATGGGGTCCGAACAGTGAGCTTGCTCAGAACAAAAGAACTGTGCTTCCTACACACACGGGCCATATCTAGTTCAATTCTGCTTAGGAAACTGACAAGAACAGTAGATCCCCTTCAGTCCAATACACTGTACATGCTGGGAACAGACGCCAGTGCTATTTGCACTGTGTATGACAATGAGAGCGCAATAGTGACTCTTCTTACCACAAAACAACTCTTGCTCCTAGGACCAGAAACTGCATGGGATTCAACTCCATTTAGGACTGGGAAACAAACGTTAGCTTGCCTTACAAGAAACACACTCTGCTTTTGAGAAAAGAGCACTCTTCTACTCTACTGTGTTTCCTATAGGGCCAGAACAGTGAGCTTGCTCAGAACAAAAGAAATGTGCTTCATACACACACGGGCCATATCTAGTTCAACTCTGCTTAGGAACCTGACAAGAACAATAGACCCTCTTCAGTCCAATATACTGTACATGCTGGGAACAAATGCCAGTGCTATTTGCCCTGTGTATGACAATGGTAGCGCAATAGTGACTCTTCTTACCAGAAAATACTCTTGCTTGTAGGACTAGAAACTGCATGTGATTCAAATCCATTTAGGACTGGGAAACAAACGTTAGCTCGCCTTGCAAGAAACACACTATGCTTTTGAGAAAAGAGTACTCTTCTACTCTACTGTGTCTCCTATAGGGCCAGAAGAGTGAGCTTGCTCAGAACAAATGATCTGTGCTTCATACACACACGGGCCATATGTAGTTCAACTCTGCTTAGGAAACTGACCAGAACAGTAGCTCCTCTTCAGTCCAATACACTGTACTTGCTGGGAACAGACGCGAGTGCTATTTGCAGTGTGTACAGTAATAGGAGCACAATAGTGACATTTCTTACCAGAAAACAACTTTTGCTCTTAGGACCAGAAACTGCATGTGATTCAACTCCACTTAGGACTGGGAAACAAACACTAGCTCGCCTTACAAGAAACACCCTCGCTTTTGAGAATAGGGAACATTTCTACTCTGCTGTGTTTCCTATGGGGTCCGAACAGTGAGCTTGCTCAGAACAAAAGAACTGTGCTTCCTATGCACACGGGCCATATCTAGTTCAACTCTGCTTAGGAAACTGACAAGAACAGTAGCTCCTCTTCAGTCCAATACACTGTACTTGCTGGGAACAGACGCGAGTGCTATTTGCACTGTGTATGTCAACGGGAGCGCAATAGTGACTTTCCTTACCAGAAAACAACTCTTGCTCGTAGGACCAAAAACTGCATGTGATTCAACTCCATTTAGGACTGGGAAACAAACGCTGGCTCGCCTTACAAGAAACACACTCTGCTTTTGAGAAAAGAGTACTCTTCTACTCTACTCTGTTTCCTATAGGGCCAGTACAGTGAGCTGGCTCAGAACAAAAGAACTGTGCTTCCTACAGAAATGGCCATATCCAGTTCAATTCTGCTTAGGAAACTGACAAGAACAGTAGCTCCTCTTCAGTCCAATACACTGTACTTGCTGGGAACAGATGCGAGTGCTATTTGCACTGTGTTTGACAATAGGAGCGCAATAGTGACTTTCCTTACCAGAAAACAACTCTTGCTCATAGGACAAGAATCTGCGTGTGATTCAACTCCATTTAGGACTGGGAAACAAAAGCTATCTCGCCTTATAGGAAACACACTCTGCTTTTGAGAAAAGAGCACTCTTCTACTCTACTGTGTTTCCTATAGGGCCAGAACAGTGAGCTTGCTCAGAACAAAAGAAATGTGCTTCCTACACACAGGGGCCATATCTAGTTCAACTCTTCATCGGTAACTGACAAGAACAGTAGATCCTCTTCAGTCCAATACACTGTACATGCTGGGAACAGACGCCAGTGCTATTTTTCCTGTGTATGACAATGGGAGTGAAATAATGACTCTTCTTACCAGAAAACAACTCTTGATCGTAGGACCAGAAACTGCATCTGATTCAACTCCATTTAGGTCTGGGAAGCAAACGCTAGCTCGCCTTACAAGAAACACACTCTGCTTTTGAGAAAAGAGCACTCTTCTACTCTGCTGTGTTTCCTATGGGTTCCGAACAGTGAGCTTGCTGAGAACAAAAGAACTGTGCTTCCTATACACACGGGCCATATCTAGTTCAACTCTGCTTAGGAAACTGACAAGAACAGTAGCTCCTCTTCAGTCCAATACACTGTACTTGATTGGAACAGACGCAAGTGCTATTTGTACTGTGTATGGATTTGGAGCGCAATAGTGACTCTTCTTACCAAAAAATAACTCTACTCGAAGGACCAGAAACTGGATGTGATTCAAATTCATTTAGGACTGGGAAACAAAAGCTAGCTCGCCTTACAAGAAATACACTATGCTTTTGAGAAAAGAGCACTATTCTTCTCTACTATGTGTCCTATGGGGTCCGAAGAGTGAGCTTGCTCAGAACAAAAGAACTGTGCTTCCTACGCACACGGGCCATATGTAGTTCAACTCTGCTTAGGAAACTGACAAGAACAGTAGCTCCTCTTCAGTCCAATACACTGTGCTTGCTGGGAACAGATGCGAGTGCTATTTGCACTGTGTATGACAATGGGAGCACAATAGTATCTCTTCTTACCACAAAACAACTCTTGCTCCTAGGACCAGAAACTGCATGGGATACAACTCCATTTAGGACTGGGAAACAAACGCTAGCTTGCCTTACAAGAAACAGACTCTGCTTTTGAGAAAAGAGCACACTTCTACTCTTCTGTGTTTCCTATAGGGCCAGAACAGTGAGCTTGCTCAGAACACAAGAAATGTGCTTCATACACACGGGCCATATCTAATTCAACTCTGCTTAGTAAACTGACAAGAACAGTAGCTCCTCTTCAGTCCAATACACTGTACTTGATTGGAACAGACGCAAGCGCTATTTGTACTTTGTAGGGCATTTGGAGCACAATAGTGACTCTTCTTACCAAACAATAACTCTACTCGTAAGACCAGAAACTGCATGTGATTCAAATTCATTTAGGACTGGGAAACAAAAGCTAGCTCACCTTACAAGAAACACACTCTGCTTTTGAGAAAAGAGCACTCTTCTACTCTACTGTGTTTCCTATGGGGTCCGAACAGTGAGCTTGTTCATAACAAAAGAACTGTGCTTCCTATACACACGGGCCATATCTAGTTCAACTCTGCTTAGGAAACTGACAAGAACAGTAGCTCCTCATCAGTCCAATACACTGTACTTGATTGGAATAGACGCAAGTGCTATTTGTACTGTGTATGGCATTGGGAGCGCAATAGTGACTCTTCTTACCAGAAAAAACTGTTGCTCGTAGGACCAGAAACTGCATGTGATTCAACTCCACTTAGGATTGGGAAACACATGCTAGCTCGTCTTACAAGAAACACACTCTGCTTTTGAGAAAAGAGCACTCTTCTTCTCTACTATGAGACCTATGGGGTCCGAACAGTGAGCTTGCTCAGAACAAAAGAACTGTGCTTCCTACGCACACGGGCCATATCGAGTTCAACTCTGCTTAGGAAACTGACAAAAACAGTAGCTCCTCTTCAGTCCAATACACTGTACTTGCTGGGAACAGACGCGAGTGCTATTTGCACTGTGTATGTCAACGGGAGCGCAATAGTGACTTTCCTTACCAGAAAACAACTCTTGCTCGTAGGACCAAAAACTGCATGTGATTCAACTCCATTTAGGACTGGGAAACAAACGCTGGCTTGACTTACAAGAAACACACTCTGCTTTTGAGAAAAGAGCACTCTTCTACTCTACTCTGTTTCCTATAGGGCCAGTACAGTGAGCTTGCTCAGAACAAAAGAACTGTGCTTCCTACACAAATTGCCACATCCAGTTCAATTCTGCTTAGGAAACTGACAAGAACCGTAGCCCCTCTTCAGTCCAATACACTGTACTTGCTGGGAACAGATGCGAGTGCTATTTGCACTGTGTTTGGCAATGGGAGCGCAATAGTGTCTTTCCTTACCAGAAAACAAATCTTGAGCGTAGGATCAAAAACTGCATGTGATTCAACTCCATTGAGGACTGGGAAACAAACACCAGCTCGCCTTACAAGAAACATACTCTGCTTTTGAGAAAAGAGCACTCTTCTACTCTACTGTGTTTCCTATAGGGCCAGAACAGTGAGCATGCTCAGAACCAAAGAACTGTGCTTCCTGCACACACGTGCCATATCTAGTTCAACTCTGCTTAGGAAACTGACAAGAACAGTAGCTCCTCCTCAGTCCAATACACTATACTTGCTGGGAACAGACGCGAGTGCTATTTGCACTGTGTACAGCATTGGGAGCACAATAGTGACTCTTTTTACCAGAAAACAACTCTTGCTCGTAGGACCAGAAACTTCATGTGATTCAACTCCATTTAGGACTGGGAAACAAATGCTGTCTCGCCTTACAAGAAACACACTCTGCTTTTGAGAAAAGAGCACTCTTGTACTCTACTGTGTTTCCTATAGGGCCAGAACAGTGAGCTTGCTCAGAACAAAAGAACTGTGCTTCCTACACACACGGGCCATATCTATCTAGTTCAACTCTGCTTAGGAAACTGACGAGAACCGTATCTCCTCTTTGGTCCAATACACTGTACTTGCTGGGAGCAGACGTGAGTGCTTTTTGCACTGTGTACAGCAATGGGAGCACAATAGTGACTCTTCTTACCAGAAAACAACTCTGGTTCTTAGGACCAGAAACTGCATGTGATTCAACTCCACTTAGGACTTTTAAACAAACGCTAGCTTGCCTTACAAGAAACGAGCTCTGCTTTAGAGAAAAGGGCACACTTCTACTCTACTGTGTTTCCTATGGGGTCCAAACAGTGTGCTTGCTCAGAACAAAAGAACTGTAATTCCTACACACACGGGCCAAAACTAGTTCAATTGTGCTTAGGAAACTGACAAGAACAGTAGATCCCCTTCACTCCAATAAACTGTACTTGCTGGGAACATATGCCAGTGCTATTTGCACTGTGTATGACAATGAGAGCGCAATAGTGACTCTTCTTACCACAAAACAACTCTTGCTCCTAGGACCAGAAACTGCATGGGATTCAACTCCATTTAGGACTGGGAAACAAACGCTAGCTCACCTTACAAGAAACACACTCTGCTTTTGAGAAAATAGCACTCTTCTACTCTACTGTGTTTCCTATAGGGCCAGAACAGTGAGCTTGCTCAGAACAAAAGAAATGAGCTTCATACACACACGGGCCATATCTATTTCAACTCTGCTTAGGAACCTGACAAGAACAATAGACCCTCTTCAGTCCAATATACTGTATATGCTGGGAAAAAATGCCAGTGCTATTTGCCCTGTGTATGACAATGGTAGCACATTAGTGACTCTTCTTACCAGAAAATACTCATGCTTGTAGGACTAGGAACTGCATGTGATTCAAATCCATTTAGGACTGGGAAACAAACGTTAGCTCGCCTTGCAAGAAACACACTATGCTTTTGAGAAAAGAGTACTCTTCTACTCTACTGTGTTTCCTATAGGGCCAGAACAGTGAGCTTGCTCAGAACAAAAGAACTGTGATTCCTACGCACACGGGCCATATCTAGTTCAACTCTGCATAGGAAACTGACAAGAACAGTAGATCCTCTTCAGTCCAATACACTGTACATGCTGGGAACAGAAGCCAGTGCTATTTGCCCTGTGTATGACAATGGGAGCACAATAGTGACTCTTCTTACCAGAAAAAAATTCTTGCTCGTAGGACCAAAAACTGCATGTGATTCAACTCCATTTAGGACTGGGAAAGAAATGCTAGCTCGCCTTACAAGAAACACACTCTGCTTTTGAGAAAAGAGCACTCTTCTACTCTACTGTGTTTCCCATAGGGCCAGAACAGAGAGTTTGGAAAGAACAAAAGAACTGTGCTTCCTGCATACATGGCCATATCTAGTTCAACTCTGCTTAGGAAACTGACAAGAACAGTAGCTCCTCTTCAGTCCAATACACTGTACTTGCTGGGAACAGACGCGAGTGCTGTTTGCACTGTTTACGGCATTGGGAGCGCAATAGTGACTCTTTTTACCAGAAAACAACTCTTGCTCTTAGGAACAGAAACTGCATGTGATTCAACTCCATTTAGGACTGGGAAACAAATGCTATCTCGCCTTACAAGAAACACACTCTGCTTTTGAGAAAAGAGCACTCTTGTACTCTACTGTGTTTCCTATAAGGCCAGAACAGTGAGCTTGCTCAGAACAAAAGAACTGTGCTTCCTACACACACGGCCATATCTAGTTCAACTCTGCTTAGGAAACTGACAAGAATAGTAGCTCCTCTTCAGTCCAATACACTGTACCTGCTGGGAACAGACGAGTGCTATTTCTACTGTGTACAGCAATGGGAGCACAATAGTGACCCTTCTTACCAGAAAACATCTCTGGCTCTTAGGACCAGAAACTGCATGTAATTCAACTCCACTTAGGACTGGGAAACAAACGCTAGCTTGCCTTACAAGAAACAAGCTCTGATTTGAGAAAAGGGCACACTTCTACTCTACTGTGTTTCCTATGGTTTCCGAACAGTGAGCTTGCTCAGAAAAAAAGATCTGTGCTTCCTACACACACGGGCCATATCTAGTTCAATTCTGCTTAGGAAATTGACAAGAACAGTAGATCCCCTTCAGTCCAATACACTGTACTTGCTGGGAACAGACGCCAGTGCTGTAGGCACTGTGTATGACAATTGGAGCGCAATAGTGACTCTTCTTACCACAAAACAACTCTTGCTCCTAGGACCAGAAACTGCATGGGATTCAACTCCATTTAGGACTGGGAAACAAACGCTAGTTTACCTTACAAGAAACACACTCTGCTTTTGAGAAAAGAGCACTCTTCTACTCTATTGTGTTTCCTTAGGGCCAGAACAGTGAGCTTGCTCAGAACAAAAGAAATGTGCTTCATACACACACGGGCCATATCTAGTTCAACTCTGCTTAGGAACCTGACAAGAACAGTAGATCCTATTCAGTCCAATGCACTGTACATGCTGGGAACAAATGCCAGTGCTATTTGCCATGTGTATGACAATGGGAGCGCAATAGTGACTCTTCTTACCAGAAAATACTCTTGCTTGTAGGACCAGAAACTGCATGTGATTCAATTCCATTTAGGACTGGGAAACAAACGCTAGCTCACCTTACAAGAAACACACTCTGCTTTTGAGAAAAGAGTGCTCTTCTACTCTACTGTTTTTCCTATAGGGCCAGAACAGTGAGCTTGCTCAGAACAAAAGAAATGTGCGTCCTAAACACAGGGGCCATATCTAGTTCAACTCTTCATCGGAAACTGACAAGAACAGTAGATCCTCTTCAGTCCAATACACTGTACATGCTGGGAACAGACGCCAGTGCTATTTGCCCTGTGTATGACAATGGGAGCGAAATAGTGACTCTTCTTACCAGAAAACAACTCTTGATCATAGGACCAGAAACAGCATGTGATTCAACGACATTTAGGTCTGGGAAGCAAACGCTAGCTCGCTTTACAAGAAACACACTCTGCTTTTGAGAAAAGAGCCCTCTTCTACTGTACTGTGTTTCCTATGGGGTCCGAACAGTGAGCTTGCTCAGAACAAATGAACTGTGCTTCCTATACAAACGGGCCATATCTAGTTCAACTCTGCTTAGGAAACTGACAAGAACAGTAGCTCCTCTTCAGTCCAATACACTGTACTTGATTGGAACAGACGCAAGTGCTATTTGTACTGTGTATGACATTGGGAGCGCAATAGTTACTCTTCTTACCAAAAAATAACTCTACTCATAGGACCAGAAACTGCATGTGATTCAAATTCATTTAGGACTGGGAAACAAAAGCTAGCTCGCCTTACAAGAAATACACTCTGCTTTTGAAAATAGAGCACTCTTCTTCTCTACTATGTGTCCTATGGGGTCCTAACAGTGAGCTCGCTCAGAACAAAAGAACTGTGCTTCCTCCGCACACGGGCCATATCTAGTTCAACTCTGCTTAGGAAACTGACAAGAACAGTAGCTCCTCTTCAGTCCAATACACTGTACTTGCTGGGAACAAACGCGAGTGCTATTTGCACTGTGTATGAAAACGGGAGCGCAATAGTGATTTTCCTTACCAGAAAACAACTCTTGCTCGTAGGACCAAAAACTGCATGAGATTGAACTCCATTTAGGACTGGTAAACAAAAGCTGGCTCGCCTTACAAGAAACACACTCTGCTTTTGAGAAAAAAGCACTCTTCTACTCTACTGTGTTTCCTAAAGGGCCAGTACAGTGAGCTTGCTCAGAACAAAAGAATTGTGCTTCCTACACAAATGGCCATATCCAGTTCAATTCTGCTTAGGAAACTGACAAGAACAGTAGCTCCTCTTCAGTCCAATACACTGTACTTGCTGGGAACAGATGCGAGTGCTATTTGCACTGTGTTTGGCAATGGGAGCACAATAGTGACTTTCCTTACCAGAAAAAAACTCTTGCGCATAGGACCAAAAACTGCATGTGATTCAACACAATTGAGGACTGGGAAACAAACACCAGCTCGCCTTACAAGAAACATACTCTTCTTTTGAGAAAAGAGCACTCTTCTACTCTACTGTGTTTCCTATCGGGCCAGAACAGTGAGCTTTCTCAGAACAAAAGAACTGTGCTTCCTGCACACACGGGCCATATCTAGTTCAACTCTGCTTAGGAAACTGACAAGAACAGTAGCTCCTCTTCAGTCCAATACACTGTACTTGCTGGGAACATACGCGAGTGCTATTTGCACTGTGTACGGCATTGGGAGCACAATAGTGACACTTTTTACCAATAAAAAAATCTTGCTCATAGGACCAGAAACTGCATGTGATTCAACTCCATTTAGGACTCGGAAACAAATATAATCTCGCCTTACAAGAAACACACTCTGCTTTTGAGAAAAGAGCACTCTTCTACTCTACTGTGTTTCCTATAGGGCCAGAACAGAGAGTTTGCTCAGAACAAAAGAACTGTGCTTCCTGCACACACGGCCATATCTAGTTCAACTCTGCTTAGGAAACTGACAAGAACAGTAGCTCCTCTTCAGTCCAATACACTGTACTTGCTGGGAACAAACACGAGTGCTATTTGCACTGTGTACGGCATTGGGAGCGCAATAGTGACTCTTTTTACCAGAAAACAACTCTTGCTCGTAGGAACAGAAACTGCATGTGATTCAACTCCATTTAGGACTGGGAAACAAATGCTCTCTCGCCTTACAAGAAACACACTCTGCTTTTGAGAAAAGAGCACTCTTGTACTCTACTGTGTTTCCTATAGGGCCAGAACAGTGAGCTTGCTCAGAACAAAAGAACTGTGCTTCCTACACACACGGCCATATCTAGTTCAACTCTGCTTAGGAAACTGACGAGAATAGTAGCTCCTCTTCAGTCCAATACACTGTACTTGCTGGGAACAGACGAGTGCTATTTGTACTGTGTACAGCAATGGGAGCACAATAGTGACCCTTCTTACCAGAAAACCACTCTGGCTCTTAGGACCAGAAACTGCATGTGATTCAACTCCACTTAGGACTGGGAACCAAACGCTAGCTTGCCTTACAAGAAACAAGCTCTGATTTGAGAAAAGGGCACACTTCTACTCTACTGTGTTTCCTATGGTTTCCGAACAGTGAGCTTGCTCAGAACAAAAGAACTGTGCTTCCTACACACACGGGCCATATCTAGTTCAATTCTGCTTAGGAAATTGACAAGAACAGTAGATCCCCTTCATTCCAATACACTGTACTTGCTGGGAACAGACGCCAGTGCTATTTGCACTGTGTATGACAATGGGAGCGCAATAGTGACTCTTCTTACCACAAAACAACTCTTGCTCCTAGGACCAGAAACTGCATGGGATTCAACTCCATTTAGGACTGGGAAACAAACGCTAGCTTGCCTTACAAGAAACACACTCTGCTTTTGAGAAAAGAGCACTCTTCTACTCTACTGTGTTTCCTATAGGGCCAGAACAGTGAGCATGCTCAGAACAAAAGAGATGTGCTTCATACACACACGGGCCATATCTAGTTCAACTCTGCTTAGGAACCTGACAAGAACAGAAGCTCCTCTTCAGTCCAATACACTGTACTTGCTGGGAACAGACGCGAGTGCTATTTGCACTGTGTACGGCATTGGGAGCGCAATAGTGACTCTTTTTACCAGAAAACAACTCTTGCTCGTAGGACCAGAAACTGCATGTGATTCAACTCCATTTAGGACTGGAAAACAAATGCTATCTCACCTTACCAAAAACACACTCTGCTTTTGAGAAAAGAGCACTCTTGTACTCTACTGTGTTTCCTACTAGGGCCAGAACAGTGAGCTTTCTCAGAACAAAAGAACTGAGCTTCCTACACACACGGGCCATATATAGTTCAACTCTGCTTAGGAAACTAATGAGAACAGTAGCTCCTCTTCAGTCCAATACACTGTACTTGCTGGGACAGATGCCAGTGCTATTTGCATTGTGTATGACAATGGGAGCGCAATAGTGACTCTTCTTACCACAAAACAACTCTTGCTCCTAGGACCAGAAACTGCATGGGATTCAACTCCATTTAGGACTGGGAAACAAACGCTAGCTTGCCTTACAAGAAACACACTCTGCTTTTGAGAAAAGAGCACTCGTCTACTCTACTGTGTTTTCTATAGAGCCAGAACAGTGAGCTTGCTTAGAACAAAAGAAATGTGCTTCATACACACACGGGCCATATCTAGTTCAATTCTGCTTAGGAAACTGGCAAGAACAGCTGCTCCTCTTCAGTCCAATACACTGTACTTGATTGGAACAGACGCAAGTGGTATTTGTACTGTGTATGGCATTCGGAGCGCAATAGTGACTCTTCTTACCCAAAAATAACTCTACTCGTAGGACCAGAAACTGCATGTGATTCAAATTCATTTAGGACTGGCAAACAAAAGCTAGCTCACCTTACAGGAAACATACTCTGCTTTTGAGAAAAGAGCACTCTTCTTCTCTACTATGTGTCCTATTGGGTCCGAAAAGTGAGCTTGCTCAGAACAAAAGAACTGTGCTTACTACGCACACGGGCCATATCTAGTTCAACTCTGCTTAGGAAACTGACAAGAACAGTAGCTCCTCTTCAGTCCAATACACTGTATTTGCTGGGAACAGATGCAAGTGCTATTTGCATTGTGTTTGGCAATGGGAGCGCAATAGTGACTTTCCTTACCAGAAAACAACTCTTGCGCATAGGACAAAAAACTTCATGTGATTCAACTCCATTTAGGACTGGGAAACAAACACTAGCTCGCCTTACAAGAAACACACTCTGCTTTTGAGAAAAGAGCACTCTTGTACTCTACTGTGTTTCCTATAGGGCCAGAACAGTGAGCTTGCTCAGAACAAAAGAACTGTGCTTCCTGCACACATGGCCATATCTAGTTCAATTCTGCTTAGGAAACTGACAAGAGCAGTAGATCCTCTTCAGTGCAATACACTCTACATGATGGGAACAGAAGCCAGTGCTATTTGCCCTGTGTATGACAATGGAAGCAAAATAGTGACTCTTCTTACCAGAAAACAACTCTTGCTCGTAGGAACAGAAACTGCATGTGATTCAACTCCATCTAGGACTTGGAAACAAACACTAGCTCGCCTTACAAGAAACACACTCTGCTTTTGAGAAAAGAGCACTCTGCTACTCTACTGTGTTTCCTATAGGGCCAGAACAGTGAGCTTGCTCAGAACAAAAGAACTGTGCTGCCTAGACACGGGCCATATCTAGTTCAACTCTGTGGAGGAAACTGACAAGAACAATAGATCCTCTTCAGTCCAATACACTGTACAGGCTGGGAACAGATGCCAGTGCTATTTGCCCTGTGTATGACAATGCGAGCTCAATAGTGACTCTTCTTACCAGAAAACAACTCTTGCTTTTAGGACCAGAAACTGCATGTGATTCAACTCCATTTAGGTCTGGGAAGAAAACGCTACCTCGCCTTACAAGAAACACACTCTGCTTTTGAGAAAAGAGCAATGTGTTTCCTATGGGGTCCGCACAGTGAGCTTGCTCAGAACAAAAGTACTGTGCTTCCTATACACACGGGACATATCTAGTTCAACTCTGCTTAGGAAACTGACAAGAACAGTAGCTCCTCTTCAGTCCATTACACTGTACTTGATTGGAACATTCCCAAGTGCTATTTGTACAGTGTATGGCATTGGGAGCGCAATAGTGACTCTTCTTACCAAAAAATAACTCTACTCTTAGGACCAGAAACTGCATGTGATTCAAATTCATTTAGGACTGGGAAACAAAAGCTAGCTCGCCTTACAAGAAATACACTCTGCTTTTGAGAAAAGAGCACTCTTCTTCTCTACAATGTGTCCTATGGGGTCTGAACAGTGAGCTTGCTCAGAACAAAAGAACTGTGCTTCCTACACACACGGGCCATATTTAGTTCAACTCTGCTTAGGAAACTGACAAGAACAGTAGCTCCGCTTCAGTCCAATACACTGTACTTGCTGGGAACAGACGCCAGTGCTATTTGCACTGTGTATGGCAATGCGAGCGCAATAATGACTTTCCTTACCAGAAAACAACTCTTGCTCATAGGACCAAAAACTGGATGTGATTCAACTCCATTTAGGACTGGGAAACAAACGCTAGCTCGCCTTACAAGAAACACACTCTGCTTTTGAGAAAAGAGCACTCTTCTACTCTACTGTGTTTCCTATAGGGCCAGAACAGTTAGCTTGCTCAGAACAAAAGAACTGTGCTTCCTGCACACACGGGCCATATCTAGTTCAACTCTGCTTAGGAAACTGACAAGAACAGTAGCTCCTCTTCAGTCCAATACACTGTACTTGATGGGAACAGACACGAGTGCTATTTGCACTGTGTACGGCATTGGGAGCGCAATAGTGACTTTTTTTTACCAGAAAATAACTCTTGCTCGTAGGACCAGAAACTGCATGTGATTCAACTCCATTTAGGACTGGAAAACAAATGCTATCTCGCCTTACAAAAAACACACTCTTCTATTGAGAAAAGAGCACTCTTGTCCTCTACTGTGTTTCCTATAGGGCCAGAACAGTGAGCATTCTCAGAACAAAAGAACTGAGCTTCCTAAACACACGGGCCATATATAGTTCAACTCTGCTTAGGAAACTGACGAGAACAGTAGCTCCTCTTCAGTCCAATACACTGTACATGCTGGGAACAGATGCGAGTGCTATTTGCACTGTGTATGACAATGGGAGCGCAATAGTGACTCTTCTTACCAGAAAATACTCTTGCTTGTAGGACCAGAAACTGCATGTGATTCAACTCCATTTAGGACTGGGAAACAAACGCTAGCTTGCCTTAAAGGAAACACACTCTGCTTTTGAGAAAAGAGTGCTCTTCTACTCTACTGTTTTTCCTATAGGGCCAGAACAGTAAGCTTGCTCAAAACAAAAGAAATGTGCTTCCTACACACAGGGGCCATATTTAGTTCAACTCTGCATTGGAAACTGACAAGAAGAGTAGATCCTCTTCAGTCCAATACACTGTACATGCTGGGAACAAACGCCAGTGCTATTTGCCCTGTGTATGACAATGGGAGCGAAATAGTGACTCTTCTTACCAGAAAACAACTCTTGATCGTAGGACCAGAAACTGCATGTGATTCAACTGCATTTAGGTCTGGGAAGCAAACGCTAGATCGCCTTACAAGAAACACACTCTGCTTTTGAGAAAAGAGCACTCTTCTACTCTACTGTGTTTCCTATGGGTTCCGAACAGTGAGCTTGCTCAGAACAAAAGAACTGTGCTTCCTATACACACGCGCCTTATCTAGTTCAACTCTGCTTAGGAAACTGACAAGAACAGTAGCTCCTCTTCAGTCCAATACACTGTACTTGATTGGAACAGTCCCAAGTGCTATTTGTACAGTGTATGGCATTGGGAGCGCAATAGTGACTCTTCTTACCAAAAAATAACTCTACTCTTAGGACCAGAAACTGCATGTGATTCAAATTCATTTAGGACTGGGAAACAAAAGCTAGCTCGCCTTACAAGAAATACACTCTGCTTTTGAGAAAAGAGCACTCTTCTTCTCTACAATGTGTCCTATGGGGTCTGAACAGTGAGCTTGCTCAGAACAAAAGAACTGTGCTTCCTACACACACGGGCCATATCTAGTTCAACTCTGCTTAGGAAACTGACAAGAACAGTAGATCCTCTTCAGTCCAATACACTGTACATGCTGGGAACAGACGCCAGTGCTATTTGCCCTGTGTATGACAATGGGAGCGCAGTAGTTACTTTCCTTACCAGAAAACAACTCTTGAATGTAGGACCAAAAACTGCATGTGATTCAACTCCATTTAGGACTGGGAAACAAACGCTAGCTCGCCTTACAAGAAACACACTCTGCTTTTGAGAAAAGAGCACTCTTGTACTCTACTGTGTTTCCTATAGGGCCAGAACAGTTAGCTTGCTCAGAACAAAAGAACTGTGCTTCCTGCACACACGGGCCATATCTAGTTCAACTCTGCTTAGTAAACTGACAAGAACAGTAGCTCCTCTTCAGTCCAATACACTGTACTTGCTGGGAACAGACACGAGTGCTATTTGCACTGTGTATGGCATTGGGAGCGCAATAGTGACTTTTTTTTTACCAGAAAATAACTCTTGCTCGTAGGACCAGAAACTACATGTGATTCAACTCCATTTAGGACTGGAAAACAAATGCTATCTCGCCTTACAAAAAACACACTCTTCTTTTGAGAAAAGAGCACTCTTGTACTCTACTGTGTTTCCTATAGGGCCAGAACAGTGAGCATTCTCAGAACAAAAGAACTGAGCTTCCTAAACACACGGGCCATATATAGTTCAACTCTGCTTAGGAAACTGACGAGAACAGTAGCTCCTCTTCAGTCCAATACACTGTACTTGCTGGGAACAGATGCGAGTGCTATTTGCACTGTGTATGACAATGGGAGCACAATAGTGACTCTTCTTACCACAAAACAACTCTTGCTCCTAGGACCAGAAACTGCGTGGGATTCAACTCCATTTAGGACTGGGAAACAAACGCTAGCTTGCCTTACAAGAAACACACTCTGCTTTTGAGAAAAGAGCACTCTTATACTCTACTGTGTTTCCTATAGGGCCAGAACAGTGAGCTTGCTCAGAACAAAAGAAATGTGCTCCATACACACACGGGCCATATCTAGTTCAATTCTGCTTAGGAAACTGGCAAGAACAGCAGCTCCTCTTCAGTCCAATACACTGTACTTGATTGGAACAGACGCAAGTGGTATTTGTACTGTGTATGGCATTGGGAGCACAATAGTGACTATTCTTACCAAAAAATAACTCTACTCGTAGGACCAGAAACTGCATGTGATTCAAATTCATTTAGGACTGGGAAACAAAAGCTAGCTCACCTTACAAGAAACATACTCTGCTTTTGAGAAAAGAGCACTCTTCTTCTCTACTATGTGTCCTATGGGGTCCGAACAGTGAGCTTGCTCAGAACAAAAGAACTGTGCTTCCTACGCACACGGGCCATATCTAGTTCAACTCTGCTTAGGAAACTGACAAGAACAGTAACTCCTCTTCAGTCCAATACACTGTATTTGCTGGGAACAGATGCAAGCGCTATTTGCACTGTGTTTGGCAATGGAAGCGCAAGAGTGACTTTCGTTACCAGAAAACAACTCTTGCGCGTAGGACCAAAAACTGCATGTGATTCAACACCATTTAGGACTGGGAAACAAACACTAGCTCGCCTTACAAGAAACACACTCTGCTTTTGAGAAAAGAGCACTCTTCTACTCTACTGTGTTTCCTATAGGGCCAGAACAGTGAGCTTGCTCAGAACAAAAGAACTGTAATTCCTGCACACATGGCCATATCTAGTTCAATTCTGCTTAGGAAATTGACAAGAGCAGTAGATCCTCTTCAGTGCAATACACTGTACATGCTGGGAAAAGAAGCCAGTGCTATTTGCCCTGTGTATGACAATGGAAGCAAAATAGTGACTCTTCTTACCAGAAAACAACTCTTGCTCGTAGGAGCAGAAACTGCATGTGATTCAACTCCATCTAGGACTGGAAACAAACACTAGCTCGCCTTACAAGAAACACACTCTGCTTTTGAGAAAAGAGCACTCTGCTACTCTACTGTGTTTCCTATAGGGCGAGAACAGTGAGCTTGCTCAGAACAAAAGAACTGTGCTGCCTACACACACGGGCCATATCTAGTTCAACTCTGCAGAGGAAACTGACAAGAACAATAGATCCTCCTCAGTCCAATACACTGTACAGGCTGGGAACAGACGCCAGTGCTATTTGCCCTGTGTATGACAATGAGAGCTCAATAGTGACTCTTCTTACCAGAAAACAACTCTTGCTTTTAGGACCAGAAACTGCATGTGATTCAACTCCATTTAGGTCTGGGAAGCAAACGCTATCTCGCCTTACAAGAAACACACTCTGCTTTGAGAAAAGAGCAATGTGTTTCCTATGGGGTCCGCACAGTGAGCTTGCTCAGAACAAAAGAACTGTGCTTCCTACACACACGGGACATATCTAGTTCAACTCTGCTTAGGAAACTGACAAGAACAGTAGCTCCTCTTCAGTCCAACACAATGTACTTGCTGGGAACAGAAGTGAGTGCTATTTGAGCTGTGTATTGCAAAGGGAGCACAATAGTGACTTTCCTTACCAGAAAACAACTCTTGCTCGTATGACCAAAAACTGCATGTGATTCAACTCCATATTGGACTGGGAAACAAACGCTAGCTCAACTTTCAAGAAACACACTCTGCTTTTGAGAAAAGAGCACTGTTCTACTCTACTGTGTTTCCTCTAGGGCCAGAACAGTGAGCTTGCTCAGAACAAAAGAAATGTGCTTCCTACACACATGGCCATATCTAGTACAATTCTGCTTAGGAAACTGAAAAGAACAGTAGATCCTCTTCAGTCCAATACACTGCACATGCTGGGAACAGACGCCAGTGCTATTTGCCCTGTGTATGACAATGGGAGGGCAATAGTGACTCTTCTTACCAGAAAACAACTCTTGCTTGTAGGACAAGAAACTGCACGTGATTCAACTCCATTTAGGACTGGGAAACAAATGCTAGCTCGCCTTACAAGAAACACACTCTGCTTTTGAGAAAAGAGCACAATTCTACTCTACTGTGTTTCCTATAGGGCCCGAAGAGTGAGCTTGCTCAGAACAAAAAAACTGTGCTTCCTGCACACACGGGCCATATCTAGTTCAACTCTGCTTAGGAACCTGACAAGAACAGTAGATCCTCTTCAGTCCAATACACTGTACATGCTGGGAACAGATGCCAGTGCTATTTCCCTGTGTATGACAGTGGGAGCACAATAGTGACTCTTCTTACCAGAAAAAACTCTTGCTCATAGGACCAGAAACTGCATGTGATTCAACTCCATTTAGGACTGGGAAACACATGCTACCTTGTCTTACAAGAAACACACTCTGCTTTTGAGAAAAGAGCACTTTTTTACTGTACTGTGTCTCCTATAGGGCCAGAACAGTGAGATTGCTCAGAACAAAAGATCTGTGCTTCCTATACACACGGGCCATATGTAGTTCAACTCTCCTTAGGAAACAGACGAGAGCAGTAGCTCCTCTTCAGTCCAATACACTGTACTTGCTGGGAACAGACGCCAGTGCTATTTGCACTGTGTACAGTAATAGGAGCACAATAGTGACTTTTCTTACCAGAAAACAACTTTTGCTCTTAGGACCAGAAACTGCATGTGATTCAACTCCACTTAGGACTGGGAAACAAACGCTAGCTCGCCTTAGAAGAAACACGCTCTGCTTTTGAGAATAGGGCACACTTCTACTCTACTGTTTTTCCTATGGGGTCCAAACAGTGAGCTTGCTCAGAACAAAAGAACTGTGCTTCCTACACACACGGGCCATATCTAGTTCAATTCTGCTTAGGAAACTGACAAGAAAAGTAGCTCCTCTTCAGTCCAATACACTGTACTTGTTGGGAACAGACGCGAGTGCTATTTGCACTGTGTATGTCAATGGGAGCACAATAGTGACTTTCCTTACCAGAAAACAACTCTTGTTCATAGGAACAAAAACTGCATGTGATTCAACTCCATATAGGACTGGGAAACAAACGCTAGCTCGCCTTACAATAAACACACTCTGCTTTTGAGAAAAGAGCACTCTTCTACTCTACTGTGTTTCCTATAGGGCCAGTACAGTGAGCTTGCTCAGAAAAAAAGAACTGTGCTTCCTACACAAATGGCCATATCCAGTTCAATTCTGCTTAGGAAACTGACAAGAACAGTAGCTCCTCTTCAGTCCAATACACTATACTTGCAGGGAACAGATGGGAGTGCTATTTGCACTGTTTATGGCAATGGGAGCGCAATAGTGACTTTCCTTACCAGAAAACAACTCTTTCGTGTAGGACCAAAAACTGTATGTGATTCAACTCCATTTAGGACTGGAAAACAAACGCTAGCTCGCCTTATAAGAAAAACACTCTACTTTTGAGTAAAGAGAACACTTCTACTCCACTGTATTTCCTATAGTGCCAGAACAGTGAGATTGCTCAGAAGAAAAGAACTGTGCTTCCTACAAACACGGGCCATATCTAGTTCAACTCTGCTTAGAAAACTGACAAGAACAGTAGCTCCTCTTCAGTCCAATACACTGTACTTGCTGGGAACATACGCGAGTGCTATTTGCACTGTGTACAGCAATGGGAGCGCAATAGTGACTTTTCTTACCAGAAAACAACTCTTGCTCATAGGACCAGAAACTGCATGTCATTCAACTACGTTTAGGACTGGGAAACAAACGCTAGCTCGCCTTACAATAAACACACTCTGCTTTTGAGGAAAGAGCACTCTTCTAGTCTACTGTGTTTCCTATAGCGCCAGAACAGTGAGCTTGCTCAGAACAAAGGAACTGTGCTTCCTAAAAACCCGGCCATATCTAGTTCAATTCTGTTTAGTAAACTGAAAAGAACAGTAGATCCTCTTCAGTCCAATACACTGTACATGCTGGGAACAGTCGCCAGTGCTATTTGCACTGTGTACAGCAATGGGAGCACAATAGTGACTCTTCTTACCAGAAAATAACTCTTGCTCGTACGACCAGAAACTGCATGTGATTCAACTCCATTTAGGACTTGGAAACAAACACTAGCTTGTCTTACAAGAAACACACTCTGCTTCTGAGAAAAGAGCACTCTTCTACTCTACTGTGTTTCCTATAGGGCCAGCACAGAGAGCTTTCTCAGAATAAAAGAACTGTGCTTCCTGCACACATGGGCCATTTCTAGTTCAACTCTGCTTAGGAAACTGACAAGAACAGTAGCTCCTCTTCAGTCCAATACACTGTACATGCTGGGAACAGACGCGAGTGCTATTTGCACTGTGTACGGAAATGGGAGCTCAATAGTGACTCTTTTTACCAGAAAACAACTCTTGCTCGTAGGAACAGAAACTGCATGGGATTCAACTCCATTTAAGACTGAGAAACAAACGCTAGCTTGCCTTACAAGAAACACACTCTGCTTTTGAGAAAAGAGCACTCTTCTACTCTACTGTGTTTCCTATAGGGCCAGAACAGTGAGCTTGCTCAGAACAAAAGAACTGTGCTTCATACACACACGGGCCATATCTAGTTCAACTCTGCTTAGGAACCTGACAAGAACAGTAGATCCTCTTCAGTCCAATACACTGTACATGCTGGGAACAGATGCCAGTGCTATTTCCCTGTGTATGACAGTGGGAGCACAATAGTGACTCTTCTTACCAGAAAACAACTCTTGCTCGTACGACCAGAAACTGCATGTGATTCAACTCCATTTAGGACTTGGAAACAAACACTAGCTCGTCTTACAAGAAACACACTCTGCTTCTGAGAAAAGAGCACTCTTCTACTCTACTGTGTTTCCTATAGGGCCAGCAGAGAGCTTGCTCAGAACAAAAGAACTGTGCTTCCTACAAACACGGGCCATATCTAGTTCAATTCTGCTTAGGAAACTGGCAAGAACAGCAGATCCTCTTCAGTCCAATACACAGTACTTGATTGGAACAGACACAAGTGGTATTTGTACTGTGTATGGCATTGGGAGCGCAATAGTGACTCTACTTACCAAAAAATAACTCTACTCGTAGGACCAGAAACTGCATGTGATTCAAATTCATTTAGGACTGGGAAACAAAAGCTAGCTCACCTTACAAGAAACATACTCTGCTTTTGAGAAAAGAGCACTCTTCTTCTCTACTATGTGTCCTATGGGGTCCGAACAGTGAGCTTGCTCAGAACAAAAGAACTGTGCTTCCTATGCACACGGGCCATATCTAGTTCAACTCTGCTTAGGAAACAGACAAGAACAGTAGCTCCTCCTCAGTCCAATACACTGTATTTGCTGGGAACAGATGCAAGCGCTATTTGCACTGTGTTTGGCAATGGAAGCCCAATAGTGACTTTCCTTACCAGAAAACAACTCTTGCGTGTAGGACCAAAAACTGCATGTGATTCAACTCCATTTAGGACTGGGAAACAAACACTAGCTCGCCTTACAAGAAACACACTATGCTTTTGAGAAAAGAGCACTCTTCTACTCTACTGTGTTTCCTATAGGGCCAGAACAGTGAGCTTGCTCAGAACAAAAGAACTGTAATTCCTGCACACATGGCCATATCTAGTTCAATTCTGCTTAGGAAATTGACAAGAGCAGTAGATCCTCTTCAGTGCAATACACTGTACATGCTGGGAACAGAAGCCAGTGCTATTTGCCCTGTGTATGACAATGGAAGCAAAATAGTGACTCTACTTACCAGAAAACAACTCTTGCTCGTAGGAACAGAAACTGCATGTGATTCAACTCCATCTAGGACTGGGAAGCAAACGCTATCTCGCCTTACAAGAAACACACTCTGCTTTGAGAAAAGAGCAATGTGTTTCCTATGGGGTCCGCACAGTGAGCTTGCTCAGAACAAAAGAACTGTGCTTCCTACACACACGGGACATATCTAGTTCAACACTGCTTAGGAAACTGACAAGAACAGTAGCTCCTCTTCAGTCCAACACACTGTACTTGCTGGGAACAGAAGTGAGTGCTATTTGAGCTGTGTATGGCAAAGGGAGCGCAATAGTGTCTTTCCTTACCAGAAAACAACTCTTGCTCGTATGACCAAAAACTGATAGGGATTCAACTCCATTTAGGACTGGGAAACAAACCCTAGCTCACCTTTCAAGAAACACACTCTGCTTTTGAGAAAAGAGCACTGTTCTACTCTACTGTGTTTCCTATAGGGCCAGAACAGTGAGCTTGCTCAGAACAAAAGAAATGTGCTTACTACTCACATGGCCATATCTAGTACAATTCTGCTTAGGAAACTGAAAAGAACAGTAGATCCTCTTCAGTCCAATACACTGTACATGCTGGGAACAGACGCCAGTGCTATTTGCCCTGTGTATGACAATGGGAGGGCAATAGTGACTCTTCTTACCAGAAAACAACTCTTGCTTGTAGGACCAGAAACTGCACGTGATTCAACTCCATTTAGGACTGGGAAACAAATGCTAGCTCGCCTTACAAGAAACACACTCTGCTTTTGAGAAAAGAGCACAATTCTACTCTACTGTGTTTCCTATAGGGCCAGAAGAGTGAGCTTGCTCAGAACAAAAGAACTGTGCTTCCTGCACACATGGGCCATATCTAGTTCAACTCTGCTTAGGAACCTGACAAGAACAGTAGATCCTCTTCAGTCCAATACACTGTACATGCTGGGAACAGATGCCAGTGCTATTTCCCTGTGTATGACAGTGGGAGCACAATAGTGACTCTTCTTACCAGAAATAACTCTTGCTCGTAGGACCAGAAACTGCATGTGATTCAACTCCATTTAGGACTGGGAAACACATGCTACCTTGTCTTACAAGAAACACACTCTGCTTTTGAGAAAAGAGCACTCTTTTACTCTACTGTGTCTCCTATAGGGCCAGAACAGTGAGATTGCTCAGAACAAAAGATCTGTGCTTCCTACACACACGGGCCATATGTAGTTCAACTCTGCTTAGGAAACAGACGAGAACAGTAGCTCCTCTTCAGTCCAATACACTGTACTTGCTGGGAACAGACGCCAGTGCTATTTGCACTGTGTACAGCAATGGGAGCGCAATAGTGACTTTTCTTACCAGAAAACAACTCTTGCTCATAGGACCAGAAACTGCATGTCATTCAACTACGTTTAGGACTGGGAAACAAACGCTAGCTCGCCTTACAATAAACACACTCTGCTTTTGAGGAAAGAGCACTCTTCTAGTCTACTGTGTTTCCTATAGCGACAGAACAGTGAGCTTGCTCAGAACAAAAGAACTGTGCTTCCTAAAAACCCGGCCATATCTAGTTCAATTCTGTTTAGTAAACTGACAAGAACAGTAGATCCTCTTCAGTCCAATACACTGTACATGCTGGGAACAGACGCCAGTGCTATTTGTACTGTGTACAGCAATGGGAGCACAATAGTGACTCTTCTTACCAGAAAATAACTCTTGCTCGTACGACCAGAAACTGCATGTGATTCAACTCCATTTAGGACTGGGAAACAAACGCTATCTCGCCTTAAAGGAAACACACTCTGCTTTTGAGAAAAGAGTGCTCTTCTACTCTACTGCTTTTCCTATAGGGCAAGAACAGTAAGCTTGCTCAGAACAAAAGAAATGTGCTTCCTACACACAGGGGCCATATCTAGTTCAACTCTGCATTGGAAACTGACAAGAACAGTAGATCCTCTTCAGTCCAATACACTGTACTTGATTGGAACAGTCCCAAGTGCTATTTGTACAGTGTATGGCATTGTGAGCACAATAGTGACTCTTCTTACCAAAAAATAACTCTACTCTTAGGACCAGAAACTGCATGTGATTCAAATTCATTTAGGACTGGGAAACAAAAGCTAGCTCGCCTTACAAGAAATACACTCTGCTTTTGAGAAAAGAGCACTCTTCTTCTCTACAATGTGTCCTATGGGGTCTGAACAGTGAGCTTGCTCAGAACAAAAGAACTGTGCTTCCTACGCACACGGGCCATATCTAGTTCAACTCTGCTTAGGAAACTGACAAGAACAGTAGCTCCTCTTGAGTCCAATACACTGTACTTGCTGGGAACAGACGCGAGTGCTATTTGCACTGTGTATGTCAACGGGAGCGCAATAGTGACTTTCCTTAAAAGAAAACAACTCTTGCTCGTAGGACCAAAAACTGCATGTGATTCAACTCCATTTAGGACTGGGAAACAAAAGCTGGCTCGCCTTACAAGAAACACACTCTGCTTTTGAGAAAAGAGCACTCTTCTACTCTACTGTGTTTCCTATAGGGCCAGTACAGTGAGCTTGCTCAGAACAAAAGAACTGTGCTTCCTAAACTAATGGCCATATCCAGTTCAATTCTGCTTAGGAAACTGACTAAAACAGTAGCTCCTCTTCAGTCCAAAGCACTGTACTTGCTGGGAACAGATGCGAGTGCTATTTGCACTGCGTTTGGCAATGGGAACGCAATAGTGACTTTCCTTACCAGAAAACAACTCTTGCTCGTAGGAACAGAAACTGCATGTGATTCAACTCCATTTAGGACTGGGAAACAAATGCTATATCGCCTTACAAGAAACACACTCTGCTTTTGAGTAAAGTGCACTCTTGTACTCTAATGTGTTTCCTATAGTGCCAGAACAGTGAGCTTGCTCAGAATAAAAGAGATGTGCTTCATACACACGGGCCATATCTAGTTCAATTCCTCTTCAGTCCAATACACTGTACTTGCTGGAAACAGACGCGAGTGCTATTTGCACTGTGTATGTCAACGGGAGCGCAATAGTGACTTTCCTTACCAGAAAACAACTCTTGCTCATAGGACCAGAAACTGCATGTGATTCAACTCCATTTAGGACTGGGAAACAAATGCTATCTTGCCTTACAAGAAACACACTCTGCTTTTGAGAAAAGAGCACTCTTGTACTCTACTGTGTTTCCTATAGGGCTAGAAGAGTGTGATTGCTCAGAACAAAAGAGATGTGCTTCATACACACAGGGGCCATATCTAGTTCAATTCTGCTTAGGAAACTGACAAGAACAGTAGCTCCTCTTCAGTCCAATACACTGTAGTTGCTGGAAACAGACGCGAGTGCTATTTGCACTGTGTATGTCAACTGGAGCGCAATAGTGACTTTCCTTACCAGAAAACAACTCTTGCTCGTAGGACCAAAAACGGCATGTGATTCAACTCCATTTAGGACTGCGAAACAAGCGCTAGCTCCCTTACAAGAAACACACTCTGCTTTTGAGAAAAGAGCACTCTTCTACTCTACTGTGTTTCCTAAAGGGCCAAAACAGTGAGCTTGCTCAGAACAAAAGAACTGTGCTTCCTACACACGGCCATATCTAGCTCAATTCTGCTTAGGAAACTGACAAGAATAGTAGATCCTCTTCAGTACAATACACTGTACTTCCTGGGAACAGACACGAGTGCTATTTGCACTGTATATGGCAATGGGAGCACAATAGTGACTCTTCTTACCAGAAAACATCTCTTGCTCATGGGACCAGAAACTGCATGGGATTCAACTCCATTTCTGACTTGGAAACAAACACTAGCTCGCCTTACAAGAAACACACTCTGCTTTTGAGAAAAGAGCATTCTTCTACTCTACTGTGTTTCCTATGGGATCCGAACAGTGAGCTTGCTCAGAACAAAAGAACTGTGCTTCCTACACACGGCCATATCTAGTTCAACTCTGCTTAAGAAACTGACAAGAACAGTAGCTCCTCTTCAGTCCAATACACTGTACTTGCTGGGAACAGACGCGAGTGCTATGTGCTCTGTGTATGGAAATGGGAGCGCAATAGTGACTTTCCTTACAGAAAACAACTCTTGCTCATGGGACCAAAAACTTCATGTGATTCAACTCCTTTTAGGACTGGGAAACAAACGCTAGCTCTCCTTACAAGAAACACACTCTTCTTTTGAGAAAAGAGCACTCTTCTACTCTACTGTGTTTCGTATAGAGCCAAAACAGTGAGCTTGCTCAGAACAAAAGAACTGTGCTTCCTAGACACATGGCCATATCTGGTTCAATTTTGCTTAGGAAACTGACAAGAACAGGAGATCCTCTACAGTCTAATGCACTGTACATGCTGGGAATAGACGCCAGTGCTATTTGCCTTGTGTATGACAATGAGAGCGCAATATTGTCTCTTCTTACCAGAAAACAACTCTTGCTCGCAGGACCAGAAACTGCATGTGATTCAACTCCATTTAGGACTGGGAAACAAACGCTAGCTCACCTTACAAGAAGCACACTCTGCTTTTGAGAAAAGAAAACTCTTCTACTCTAATGTGTTTCCGACAGGGCCAGAACAGTGAGCTTGCTCAGAAAAAAGGAACTGTGCTTCCTACACACACGGGCCATATCTAGTTCAACTCTACTTAGGAAACTGAAAGAACAGTAGCTCCTCTTCAGTCCAATACACTGTACTTAATGGGGACAGATGCGAGTGTTATTTGCACTGTGTATGGCAATGGGAGCACAATAGTGATTTTCCTTACCAGAAAACAACTCTTGCTCACAGGACCAAAAACTGCATGTGATTCAACTCCATTTAGGACTGGGAAACAAACACTAGCTCGCCTTACAAGAAACACATTCTGCTTTTGAGTAAAGATCACTCTTCTACTCTACTGTGTTTCCTATAGGGCCAGAACAGTGAGCTTGCTCAGAACAAAAGAACTGTGCTTCCTACACACACGGCCATATCTAATTCAATTCTGCTTAGAAAACTGACAATAACAGTAGATCCTCCTCAATCCAATACACTGTACATGGTGGGAACAGACGCCAGTGCTATTTGTAATTTGTATGACAATTGGAGCGCAATAGTGAGTCTTCTTACCAGAAGACAACTCTTGCTTGTAGGACCAGAAACTGCATGGGATTCAACTCCATTTCTGACTGGGAAACAAACACTTGCTCGCCTTACAAGAAACACACTCTGCTTTTGAGAAAAGAGCACTCTTCTACTCTACTGTGTTTCCTATGGGATCCGAACAGTGAGCTTGCTCCGAACAAAAGAACTGTGCTTCCTACACACACGGGCCATATCTAGTTCAACTCTGCTTAGGAAACTGACAAGAACAGTAGCTCCTCTTCAGTCCAATACACTGTACTTGCTGGGAACATTCGCGAGTGTTATTTGCACTGTGTATGGCAATGGGAGCACAATAGTGACTCTTCTTACCAGAAAACAACTCTTGCTCATAGGACCAGAAACTGCATGTGATTCAACTCCATTTAGGACTGAATAACAAACGCTAGCTCGCCTTACAAGAAACATCCTCCGCTTTTGAGAAAAGGGCACTCTTCTACTCTACTGTGTTTCCTATAGGGCCAAAACAGTGAGCTTGCTCAGAACAAAAGAACTGTGCTTCCTACACACACGGCCATATCTAGTTCAATTCTGCTTAGGAAACTGAAAAGAACAGTAGCTCGTCTTCAGTCCAATACACTGTACTTGCTGGGAACAGACGCGAGTGCTATTTGCTCTGTGTATGGCAATGGGAGCACAATAGTGACTTTCCTTACCAGAAAACAACTCTTGCTCATAGGACCAAAAACTGCATGTGATTCAACTCCATTTAGGACTGGGAAACAAACACTAGCTCGCCTTACAAAAACATTCTGCTTTTGAGTAAAGATCACTTTTCTACTCTACTGTGTTTCTTATAGGGCCAGAACAGTGAGCTTGCTCAGAACAAAAGAACTGTGCTTCCTACACACACGGCCATATCTAATTCCATTCTGCTTAGAAAACTGACAATAACAGTAGATCCTCCTCAGTCCAATGCACTGTACATGCTGGGAACAGACGCCAGTGCTATTTGTAATTTGTATGACAATTGGAGCGCAATAGTGACTCTTCTTAACAGAAGACAACTCTTGCTTGTAGGACCAGAAACTGCATGGGATTCAACTCCATTTCTGACTGGGAAACAAACGCTTGCTTGCCTTATAAGAAACAAACTCTGCTTTTGAGAAAAGAGCACTCTTCTACTCTACTGTGTTTCCTATGGGATTCGAACAGTGAGCTTTCTCAGAACAAAAGAACTGTGCTTCCTACACACACAGGCCATATCTAGTTCAACTCTGCTTAGGAAACTGACAAGAACAGTAGCTCCTCTTCAGTCCAATACACTGTACATGCTGGGAATAGACGCCAGTGCTATTTGCCCTGTGTATTACAATGGGAGCGTAATAGTGACACTTCTTACCAGAAAACAACTCTTGCTCGTAGGAACAGAAACTGCATGTGATTTTATTCCATTTAGGACTGGGAAACAAACGCTAGATCGTCTTACAAGAAACACACTCTGCTTTTAGGAAAGGGCACTCTTCCACTCTACTGTGTTTCCTATACAGCCAGAACAATGAGCTTGCTCAGAACAAAAGAATTGTGCTTCCTACACACACGGGGGATATCTAGATCAATTCTGCATAGGAAACTGACAAGGACAGTAGATCCTCTTCAGTCCAATACACTGTACATGCTGGGAACAGATGCCAGTGCTATTTTACCTGTGTATGTCAATGGGAGCGCAATAGTGACTCTTCTTACCAGAAAACAACTCTTGCTCATAGGACCAGAAACTGCATGTGATTCAACTCCATTTAGGACTAAAAAACAAACGCTAGCTCGCCTTACAAGAAACACACTCTGCTTTTGAGAAAAGGGCACTCTTCTACTCTACTGTGTTTCCTATAGGGCCAAAACAGTGAGCTTGCTCAGAACAAAAGAACTGTGCTTTATACACACACGGCCATATCTAGTTCAATTCTGCTTAGGAAACTGACAAGAACAGTAGATCCTCTTCAGTCCAATACACTGTACATGCTGGGAATAGAAGCCAGTGCTATTTGCCCTGTGTATTACAATGGGAGAGCAATAGTGACACTTCTTACCAGAAAACAACTCTTGCTCGTAGGAACAGAAACTGCATGTGATTTTACTCAATTTAGGACTGGGAAAAAAACGCTAGCTCGTCTTACAAGAAACACACTCTGCTTTTAGGAAAATGCACTCTTCTACTCTAATGTTTTTCCTATAGAGCCAGAAGAGTGATCTTGCTCAGAACAAAAGAACTGTGCTTCCAACACACACCGACTATATTTAGTTCAATATGCTTAGGAAACTGACAAGAACAGTAGCTCCTATTCAGTCCAATACACTGTACTTGCTGGGAACAGATGCGAGTGCTATTTACACTGTGTATGGCAATGGGAGCACAATAGTGACTCTTCTTTCCAGAAAACAACTCTTGATCATAGGACGAAAAACTGCATGTGATTCAACTCCATTTCTGACTGGGAAACAAACGCTAGCTCGCCTTACAAGAAACACACTCTGATTTGAGAAAAGAGCACTCTTCTACTCTACTGTGTTTCCTATGGTATCCAAACAGTGAGATTGCTCAGAACAAAAGAACTGTGCTTCCTACACACACGTGCCATATCTAGTTCAACTCTGCTTAGGAAACTGACAAGAACAGTAGCTCCTCTGCAGTCCAATACACTGTACTTGCTGGGAACAGAGGCGAGTGCTATTTGCCTTGTGTATGACAATGGGAGCACAATAGTGACACTTCTTACCAGAAAACAACTCTTGCTCGTAGTACCAAAAACAGGATGTGATTCAACTCCATTTAGGACTGGGAAACAAACGCTAGCTCGCCTTACAATAAACACACTCTGCTTTTGAGAAAAGAGCACTCTTCTACTCTACTGTGTTTCCTATAGCGCCAAAACAGTGAGCTTGCTCAGAACAAAAGAACGGTGCTTCCTAGACACACGGCCATATCTGGTTCATTTCTGCTTAGGAAACTGACAAGAACAGTAGATCCTCTACAGTCTAATACACTGTACATGCTGGGAATAGACGCCAGTGCTATTTGCCTTGTGTATGACAATGGGAGCGCAATAGTGACTCTTCTTACCAGAAAACAACACTTGCTCATAGGACCAGAAACTTCATGTGATTCAACTCCATTTAGGACTGGGAAACAAACGCTAGCTTGCCTTACAAGAAACACACTCTGCTTTTGAGAAAAGAGCACTCTTCTACTCTCATGTGTTTCCTATAGGACCAGAACAGTGAACTTGCTCCGAACAAAAGAACCGTGCTTCCTATACACACGGGCCATATCTAGTTCAACTCTGCTTAGGAAACTGACACGAACAGTTGTTCCTCTTCAGTCCAATACACTGTACTTGCTGGAAACAGACGCTAGTGCTATTTGCACTGTGTATGTCAATGGGAGCACAATAGTGACGCTTCTTACCAGAAAACAACTCTTGCTTGTAGGACTAAAAACTGCATGTGATTCAACTACATTTAGTACTGGGAAACAAACGCTAGCTCGCCTTACAAGAAACTCACTCTGCTTTTGAGAAAAGAGCACTCTTCTACTCTACTGTGTTTCCTATAGGGCCAGAACAGTGAGCTTGCTCAGAACAAAAGAACTGTGCTTCCTACACCTACGGGCCATATCTAGTTCAACTCTGCTTAGGAAACTGACAAGAACAGTAGATCCTCTTCAGTCCAATACACTGTACTTGCTGGGAACAGACGTGACAGCTATTTGCACTGTGTATGGCAATGGGAGCGCAATAGTGACTCTTCTTACCAGAAAACAACTCTTGCTCGTAGGACCAGAAACTGCATGGGATTCAACTCCATTTTAGACTGGGATACAAAGACTAGCTCGCCTTACAAGAAACACACTCTGCTTTTGAGAAAAGAGCACTCTTCTACTCTACTGTGTTTCCTATGGGGTCCAAACAGTGAGCTTGCTAAGAACAAAAGAACTGTGCTTCCTAGACACAGGGGCCATAATTAGTTCAACTCTGCTTAGGAAACTGACAAGAACAGTAGCTCATCTTCAGTTCAATACACTGTACTTGCTGGGAACAGACGCGAGTGCTATTTGCACTATGTATGGCAATGGGAGCACAATAGTGACTTTCCTTACCAGAAAACAACTCTAGCTCGTAGGACCAAAAACTGCATGTGATTCAGCTCCATTTAGGACTGGGAAACAAACGCTAGCTCGCCTTACAAGAAACACACTCTGCTTTTGAGAAAAGAGCACTCTTCTACTCTACTGTGTTTCATACAGGGCCAAAACAGTGAGCTTGCTCAGAACAAAAGAACTGTGCTTCCTACACACACCGACTATATCTAGTTCAACTCTGCTTAGGAAACTGACTAGAACAGTAGATCCTCTTCAATACAATACACTGTACATGCTGGGAACAGACGCCACTGCTATTTGTCCTGTGTATGACAATGGGAGGAATAGTTACTCTTCTTACCAGAAAACAACTCTTGCTCGTAGGACCAGAAACTGCATGTGATTCAAATCCATTTGGGACTGCGAAACAAACGCTAGCAAGCCTTACAAGAAACAAACTCTGCTTTTGAGAAAAGAGCCCTCTTCTGATCTACTGTGTTTCCTTTGGGGTCCAAACAGTGACCTTGCTCAGAACAAAAGATCTGTGCTTCCTACACACAGGGGCCATATCTAGATCAACTCTGCTTAGGAAACTGACAAGAACATTAGCTCCTCTTCAGTCCAATACACTGTACTTGCTGGGAACAGACGCGAGGACTATTTGCACTGTATATGGCAATGGGAGCGCAATAGTTACTCTTCTTACCAGAAAAAAACTCTTGCTCATAGGACCAGAAACTGCATGGGATTCCACTCCATTTCAGACTGGGAAACAAACACTAGCTCACCTTACAAGAAACACACTCTGCTTTTGAGAAAAGAGCACTCTTCTACTCTACTGTGTTTCCTCTGGGGTCCGAACAGTGAGCTTGCTCAGAACAAAAGAACTGTGCTTCCTACACACACGGCCATATCCAGTTCAATTCTGCTTAGGAAACTGACAAGAACAGTAGATCCTCTTCAGTCCCATACACTGTACTTGTTGGGAACAGATGCCAGTGCTATTTGCCCTTAGTATGACAATGGGAGCGCAATAGTGACTCTTCTTACCAGAAAACAACTGTTGCTCCTAGGACCAGAAACTGCATGTGATTCAACTCCATTTAGGACTGGGAAACAAACGCTAGCTCGCCTTACAAGAAACAAACTCTGCTTTTGAGAAAAGAGCACTCTTCTTCTCTACTGTGTTTCCTATAGGGCCAGAATAGTGAGCTTGCTCAGAACAAAAGAACTGTGCTTCCTACCCACAGTGGCCATATCTAGTTCAACTCTGCTTAGGAAACTGACAAGAACAGTAGCTCATCTTCAGTCCAATACACTGTACTTGCTGCGAACACACGCCAGTGCAATTTGCACTATGCATGGCAATGGGAGCGCAAAAGTGACTTTCCTTACCAGAAAACAATTCTAGCTCATAGGCCCAAAAACTGCATGTGATTCCACTCCATTTAGGACTGGGAAACAAAAGCTAGCTCGCCTTACAAGAAACACACTCTGCTTTTGAGAAAAGTGCACTCTTCTACTCTACTGTGTTTCCTACAGGGCCAAAACAGTGAGCTTGCTCAGAACAAAAGAACTGTGCTTCCTACACACACGGCCATATCTAGTTCAATTCTGCTTCGGAAACTGACAAGAACAGTAGATCCTCTTCTGTCCCATACACTGTACTTGCTGGGAACAGACGCCAGTGCTATTTGCCCTGTGTATGGCAATGGGAGCGCAATAGTGACTCTTCTTACCAGAAAACAACTCTAGCTCGTAGGACCAGAAACTGCATGTGATTCAACTCCATTTAGGACTGGGAAACAAACGCTAGCTCACCTTACAAGAAACACACTCTGCTTTTGAGAAAAGAGCACTCTTCTACTCTTCTGTGTGTCCTTTGGGGTCCAAACAGTGTGCTTGCTCAGAAAAAAGAACTGTGCTTCCTACAAGCACGGGCCATATCTAGTTCAACTCTGCTTAGGAAACTGACAAGAACATTAGCTCCTCTTCAGTCCAATACACTGTACTTGCTGGGAACAGACGCGAGAGCTATTTTCACTGTATATGGCAATGGGAGCGCAATAGTGACTCTTCTTACCAGAAAACAACTCTTGCTCATAGGACCAGAAACTGCATGGGATTCAACTCCATTTCAGACTGGGATACAAAGACTAGCTCGCCTTATAAGAAACACACTCTGCTTTTGAGAAAAGAGCACTCTTCTACTCTACTCTGTTTCCTATGGGGTCCGAACAGTGAGCTTGCTCAGAACAAAAGAACTGTACTTCCTACACACAGGGGCCATATCTAGTTCAACTCTGCTTAGGAAACTGACAAGAACAGTAGCTCATCTTCAGAACAATACACTGTACTTGCTGCGAACAGACGCGAGTGCTATTTGCCCTGTGTATGACAATGGGAGCACAATAGTGACTCTTCTTACCAGAAAACAACCCTTGATCATAGGACCAGAACCTGCATGTGAATCAACTCCATTTAGAACTGGGAAACAAACGCTAGCTCGCCTTACAAGAAACATACTCTGCTTTTGAGAAAAGAGCACTCTTCTACTCTAATGTGTTTCCTATAGGTCCAGAACAGTGAGCTTGTTCAGAACAAAAGAACTGTGCTTCCTACACACACCGACTATATCTAGTTCAACTCTGCTTAGGAAACTGACAACAACAGTAGCTCCTCTTCAGAACAATACACTGTACTTAATGGGAACAGATGCGAGTGCTATTTGCAGTGTGTATGGCAATGGGAGCACAAGAGTGACTTTCCTTACCAGAAAACAACTCTTGTTCGTAGGACCAAAAACTGCATGTGATTCAACTCCATTTAGGACTGTGAAACAAACACTAGCTCGCCTTACAAGAAACACACTCTGCTTTTGAGAAAAGATCACTCATCTACTTTACTGTGTTTCCTATAGGGCCAGAACAGTGAGCTTGCTCAGAACAAAAGAACTGTGCTTCCTACACACACGGCCATATCTAGTTCAATTCTGCTTAGGAAACTGACAATAACAGTAGATCCTCCTCAGTCCAATACACTGTACATGCTGGGAACAGACGCCAGTGCTATTTGTAATGTGTATGACAATTGGAGCGCAATAGTGACTCTTCTCACCAGAAGACAACTTTAGCTCGTAGGACCAGAAAGTGCATGTGATTCAACACCATTTAGGACTGCAAAACAAACGCTAGCTCACCTTGCAAGAAACACACTCTGCTTTTGAGAAAAGAGCACTCTTCTGCTCTTCTGTGTTTCTTTTGGGGTCCGAACAGTGAGCTTGCTCAGAACAAAAGAACTGTGCTTCCTACACAAACGGGCCATATCTAGTTCAACTCTGCTTAGGAAACTGACAAGAACAGTAGCTCCTCTTCATTCCAATACACTGTACTTGCTGGGAACAGACGCCAGTGCTATTTGCACTGTGTATGGCAATGGGTGCGCAATAGTGACTCTTCTTACCAGAAATCAACTCTTGCTCTTGGGACCAAAAACTGCATGTGATTCAACTCCATTTAGGACTGGGAAACAAACGCTAGCTCGCCTTACAAGAAACACACTCTGCTTTTGAAAAAAGAGCACTCTTCTACTCTACTGTGTTTCCTATACAGCCAGAACAATGAGCTTGCTCAGAACAAAAGAATTGTGCTTCCTACACACACGGGCCATATCTAGATCAATTCTGCATAGGAAAATGACAAGGACAGTAGATCCTCTTCAGTCCAATACACTGTACATGCTGGGAACAGATGCCAGTGCTATTTTACCTGTGTATGTCAATGGGACCACAATAGTGACTCTTCTTACCAGAAAACAACTCTTGCTCGTAGGACCAGAAACTGCATGTGATTCAACTCCATTTAGGACTGAAAAACAAACGCTAGCTCGCCTTACAAGAAACACACTCTGCTTTTGAGAAAAGGGCACTCTTCTACTCTACTGTGTTTCCTATAGGGCCAAAACAGTGAGCTTGCTCAGAACAAAAGAACTGTGCTTCCTACACACACGGCCATATCTAGTTCAATTCTGCTTAGGAAACTGACAAGAACAGTAGCTCCTCTTCAGTCCAATACACTGTACATGATGCGAATAGACGCCAGTGCTATTTGCCCTGTGTATTACAATGGGAGCGCAATAGTGACTCTTCTAACCAGAAAACAACTCTTGCTCGTAGGAACAGAAACTGCATGTGATTCAACTTTATTTAGGACTGGGAAACAAACGCTAGCTCGTCTTACAAGAAACACACTCTGCTTTTAGGAAAGGGCACTCTTCTACTCTAACGTGTTTCCTATAGGCCAGAAGAGTGAGCTTGCTCAGAACAAAAGAACTGTGCTTCCAACACACACCACCTATATTTAGTTCAATATGCTTAGGAAACTGACAAGAATAGTAGATCCTCTTCAGTCCAATACATTGTACCTGCTGGGAACAGACGCGAGTGCTATTTGCCCTGTGTATGACAATGGGAGCACAATAGTGACTCTTCTTTCCAGAAAACAACTTTTGCTCGTAGGACCAGAAACTGCATGTGATTCAACTCCATTTAGGACTGAAAAACAAACGCTAGCTCGCCTTACAAGAAACACACTCTGCTTTTGAGAAAAGGGCACTCTTCTACTCTACTGTGTTTCCTATAGGGCCAAAACAGTGAGCTTGCTCAGAACAAAAGAACTGTGCTTCCTACACACACGGCCATATCTAGTTCAATTCTGCTTAGGAAACTGACAAGAACAGTAGCTCCTCTTCAGTCCAATACACTGTACATGATGGGAATAGACGCCAGTGCTATTTGCCCTGTGTATTACAATGGGAGCGCAATAGTGACACTTCTAACCAGAAAACAACTCTTGCTCGTAGGAACAGAAACTGCATGTGATTCAACTTTATTTAGGACTGGGAAACAAACGCTAGCTCCTCTTACAAGAAACACACTCTGCTTTTATGAAAGGGCACTCTTCTACTCTAATGTGTTTCCTATAGGCCAGAAGAGTGAGCTTGCTCAGAACAAAAGAACTGTGCTTCCAACAAACACCAACTATATTTAGTTCAATATGCTTAGGAAACTGACAAGAATAGTAGATCCTCTTCAGTCCAATACATTGTACTTGCTGGGAACAGACGCGAGTGCTATTTGCCCTGTGTATGACAATGGGAGCACAATAGTGACACTTCTTACCAGAAAACAACTCTTGCTCGTAGGACCAGAAACTTCATGTGATTCAACTCCATTTAGAACTGGGAAACAAACGCTAGCTTGCCTTACAAGAAACACACTCTGCTTTTGAGAAAAGAGCACTCTTCTACTCTAATGTGTTTCCTATAGGGCCAGAACAGTGAGCTTGCTCCGAACAAAAGAATCGTGCTTCCTACACACACGGGCCATATCTAGTTCAACTCTGCTTAGGAAACTGACAAGAACAGTTGTTCCTCTTCAGTCCAATACACTGTACTTGCTGGAAACAGACGCTAGTGCTATTTGTACTGTGTATGGTAATGGGAGAACAATAGTGACTTTCCTTACCAGAAAACAAATCTTGCTCATAGGACCAAAAACTGCATGTGGTTCAACTCCATTTAGGACTGGGAAACAAACGCTAGCTCGCCTTACAAGAAACACACTCTGCTTTTGAGAAAAGACCACTCTTCTACTCTACTGTATTTCCTATGGGGTTCGAACAGAGAGTTTGCTCAGAACAAAAGAACTGTGCTTCCTACATGCGGGCCATATCTAGTTCAACTCTGCTTAGGAAACTGACAAGAACAGTATCCTTTCTTCAGTCCAATACACTCTACTTGCTGGGAACAGACGCGAGTGCTATTTGCACTGTGTATGGCAAAGGGAGTGCAATAGTGCCTCTTCTTATCAGAAAACAACTCTTGCTCTTAGGACCAGAAACTGCATGTGATTCAACTCCACTTAGGACTGGGAAACAAACGCTAGCTCGCCTTACAAGAAACACGCTCTGCTTTGAGAAAAGGGAACACTTCTACTCTACTGTGTTTCCTATGGGGTCCTGACAGTGAGCTTGCTCAGAACAAAAGAACCGTGCTTCCTACACACACCGGCCATATCTAGTTCAACTCTGCTCAGGAAACTGACAAGAACAGTGGCTCTGCTTCAGTCAAATACACTGTACTTGCTGGGAACAGATGCGAGTGCTATTTGTACTGTGTATGGTAATGGGAGAACAATAGTGACTTTCCTTACCAGAAAACAAATCTTGCTCATAGGACCAAAAACTGCATGTGATTCAACTCCATTTAGAACTGGGAAACAAACGCTAGCTCGCCTTTAAAGAAACACACTATGCTTTTGAGAAAAGAGCACCCTTCTACTCTACTGTGTTTTCTATAGGGCCAGAATAGTGAGTTTGCTCAGAACAAAAGAACTGTGCTTCCAACAAATACGGCCATATCTAGTTCAATTCTGTTTAGGAAACTGACAAGAACAGTAGATCCTCTTCAGTCCAATACACTGTCCATGATGGGAACAGATGCCAGTGCTATTTGGCCTGTGTATGACAATGGGAGCACAATAGTGACTCTTCTTACCAGAAATCAACTCTTGCTCGTAGGACCAAAAACTGGTTGTGATTCAACTCCATTTAGGACTGGGAAACAAACGCTAGCTCGCCTTACAAGAAACACACTCTGCTATTGAGAAAAGAGCACTCTTCTACTCTACTGTGTTTCCTATGGGGTCCGAACAGAGAGCTTGCTCAGAACAAAAGAACTGTGCTTCCTACACACAGGGGCCATATCTAGGTCAACTCTGCTTAGGAAACTGACAAGAACAGTAGCTAGGCTTCAGTCCAATACACTGTATTTGCTGGGAACAGACGCGAGTGCTATTTGCACTGTGTATGGCAATGGGAGCGCAATAGTGACTTTCCTTACCAGAAAACAACTCTTGCTGGTAGGACCAGAAACTGCATGTGATTCAACTCCATTTAGTACTGGGAAACAAACGCTAGCTCGCCTTACAAGAAACACACTCTGCTTTTGAGAAAAGAGCACTCTTCTGCTCTACTGTGTTTCCTCTGGGGTTCGAACAGTGAGCTTGCTCAGAACAAAAGAACTGTGCTTCCTACACACCCGGGCCATATCTAGTTCAACACTCCTTAGGAAACTGACAAGAACAGTAGCTCTTCTTCAGTCCAATACACTGTACTTGTTGGGAACAGACGCGAGGGCTATTTGTACTGTGTATGGCAATGGGAGCGCAATAGTGACTCTTCTTACCAGAAAACAACTCTTGCTCGTAGGACCAAATACTGCATTTGATTCACCTCCATTTAGTACTGGGAAACAAACGCTAGCTAGCCTTACAAGAAACACACTCTGCTTTTGAGAAAAGAGCACTCTTCTACTCTATTGTGTTTCCTATAGGGCCAGAACTTTGAGCTTGCTCAGAACAAAAGAACTGTGCTTCCTACACACACGGGCCATATCTAGTTCAATTCTGGTTAGGAAACTGAAAAGAACAGTAGCCTCTCTTCAGTCCAATACACTGTACTTGCTGGGAACAGACGCGAGTGCTATTTGCACTGTGTATGGCAAATGGAACGCAAAATGGACTCTTCTTACCAGAAAACAACTCTTGCTCGTAGGACCAGAAACTGCATGTGTACTTCAACTCCATTTAGGAGTGGGAAACAAACGCTAGCTCACCTTTCAAGAAACACACTCTGCTTTTGAGAAAAGACCACTTTTCTACTCTACTGTATTTACTAAAGGGCCAGAAGAGTGAGCTTGCTCAGAACAAAAGTACTGTGCTTCCTACACACGGGCCATATCTAGTTCAACTCTGCTTAGGAAACTGATGAAAACAGTAGCTCCTCTTCAGTCCAATACCCTGTACTTGCTGGGAAGAGACGCGAGTGCTATTTAAACTGTGTACAGCAATGGGAGCACAGTAGTGACTCTTCTTACCAGAAAACATCTCTTGCTCTTAGGACCAGAAACTGCATATGATTCAACTCCACTTAGGACTGGGAAAAAAACGCTAGCTCGCCTTACAAGAAACACACTCTGCTTTTGAGAAAAGAGCACTCTTCTACTCTACTGTGTTTCCTATAGTGCCAGAACAGTGAGCTTGCTCAGAACAAAAGAACTGTGCTTCCTATACACACGGGCCATATCTAGTTCAACTCTGCTTAGGAAACTGACAAGAACAGTAGCTCCTCTTCAGTCCAATACACTGTATTTGCTGGCAACAGACGCGAGTGCTATTTGCACTGTGTACAGCAATGGGAGCACAATAGTGACTCTTCTTACCAGAAAAAAACTCTTGCTCGTAGGACCAGAAACTACACGGGATTCAACTCCATTTAGGACTGGGAAACAAACGCTAGCTCGCCTTATAAGAAACACACTCTGCTTTTGAGAAAAGACCACTCTTCTACTCTACTGTATTTCCTATGGGGTCCGAACAGAGAGCTTGCTCAGAACAAAAGAACTGTGCTTCCTACATGCGGGCCATATCTAGTTCAACTCTGCTTAGGAAACTGACAAGAGAAGTAGCTCCTCTTCAGTCCAATACACTGTACTTGCTGGGAACAGATGCGAGTGCTATTTGTACTGTGTATGGCAATGGGAGAGCAATAGTGTCTTTCCTTACTTGAAAGCAACTCTTGTGTGTAAGACCAAAAACTACATGTGATTCAAGTCCATTTAGGACTGGGAAACAAACGCTAGCTCGCCTTACAAGAAACAAAATCTGCTTTTGAGGAAAGAGAACTAATCTACTCTACTGTGTTTCCTATGGTGTCCGAACAGTGAGCTTGCTCAGAACAAAAGAACTGTGCTTCCTACACACACGGGCCATATCTAGTTCAACTCTGCTTAGGAAACTGACAAGAACAGTATCCTTTCTTCAGTCCAATACACTCTACTTGCTGGGAACAGACGCGAGTGCTATTTGCACTGTGTATGCCAAAGGGAGTGCAATAGTGCCTCTTCTTATCAGAAAACAATTCTTGCTCTTAGGAACAGAAACTGCATGTGATTCAACTCCACTTAGGACAGGGAAACAAACGCTAGCTCGCCTTACAAGAAACACGCTCTGCTTTGAGAAAAGGGAACACTTCTACTCTACTGTGTTTCCTATGGGTTCCTGACAGTGAGCTTGCTCAGAACAAAAGAACCGTGCTTCCTACACACACCGGCCATATCTAGTTCAACTCTGCTTAGAAAACTGACAAGAACAGTAGCTCTGCTTCAGTCAAATACACTGTACTTGCTGGGAACAGATGCGAGTGCTATTTGTACTGTGTATGGTAATGGGAGAACAATAGTGACTTTCCTTACCAGAAAACAAATCTTGCTCATAGGACCAAAAACTGCATGTGATTCAACTCCATTTAGAACTGGGAAACAAACGCTAGCTCGCCTTTAAAGAAACACACTATGCTTTTGAGAAAAGAGCACCCTTCTACTCTACTGTGTTTTCTATAGGGCCAGAATAGTGAGTTTGCTCAGAACAAAAGAACTGTGCTTCCAACAAATACGGCCATATCTAGTTCAATTTTGTTTAGGAAACTGACAAGAACAGTAGATCCTCTTCAGTCCAATACACTGTACATGCTGGGAACAGACGCCAGTGCTATTTGCCCTGTGTATGACAATGGGAGCGCAATAGTGACTCTTCTTACCAGAAAACAACTCTTGCTCGTAGGACAAGAAACTGCATGTGATTCAACTCCATTTATGACTGGGAAACAAACGCTAGCTTGCCTTACAAGAAACACACTCTGCTTTTGAGAAAAGAGCACTCTTCTACTCTACTGTGTTTCATATGGGGTCCGAACAGTGAGCTTGCTCAGAACAAAAGAACTGTGCTTACTACACACACGGGCCATATCTAGTTCAACTCTGCTTAGGAAACTGACAAGAACAGTAGCTTCTATTCAGTCCAATACACTGTACTTGCTGGGAACAGACGCGAGTGCTATTTGCACTGTGTATGGCAAAGGGAGCGCAATAGTGACTTTCCTTACCAGAAAACAACTCTTGCTCGTAGGACCAAAAATTGCATGTGATTCAACTCCATTTCTGACTGGGAAACAAACGCTAGCTCGCCTTACAAGAAACACACTCTGCTTTTGAGAAAAGAGCAGTCTTCTATTCTACTGTGTTTCATATGGGGTCCGAACATTGAGCTTGCTCAGAACAAAAAACTGTGCTTCCTACACACACTGGCCATATCTAGTTCAACTCTGCTTAGGAAACTGACAAGAACAGTAGCTCCTATTCAGTCCAATACACTGTACTTGCTGGGAACAGACGCGAGTGCTATTTGCACTGTGTATGGCAATGGGAGTGCAATAGTGACTTTCCTTTCCAGAAATCAACTCTTGCTCGTAGGACCAAAAACTGGATGTGACTCAACTCCATTTAGGACTGGGAAACAAACGCTAGCTCGCCTTACAAGAAACACACTCTGCTTTTGAGAAAAGAGCACTCTTCTACTCTACTGTGTTTCCTATGGGGTACCAACATTGAGCTTGCTCAGAACAAAAGAACTGTGCTTCCTACACACAGGGGCCATATCTAGGTCAACTCTGCTTAGGAAACTGACAAGAACAGTAGCTCCGCTTCAGTCCAATACACTGTATTTGCTGGGAACAGACGCGAGTGCTATTTGCACTGTGTATGGCAATGGGAGCTCAATAGTGACTTTCCTTACCAGAAAACAACTCTTGCTGGTAGGAGCAGAAACTGCATGTGATTCAACTCCATTTAGTACTGGGAAACAAACGCTAGCTCGCCTTACAAGAAACACACTCTGCTTTTGAGAAAAGAGCACTCTTCTGCTCTACTGTGTTTCCTCTGGGGTTCGAACAGTGAGCTTGCTCAGAACAAAAGAACTGTGCTTCCTACACACACGGGCCATAGCTAGTTCAACTCTGCTTAGGAAACTGACAAGAACAGTAGATCCTCTTCAGAACGATACACTGTATTTTCTGGCAACAGACGCGAGTGCTATTTGCACTGTGTACAGCAATGGGAGCACAATAGTGACTCTTCTTACCAGAAAACAACTCTTGCTCGTAGTACCAGAAACTGCATGGGATTCAACTCCATTTAGGACTGGGAAACAAATGCTAGCTCGCCTTACAAGAAACACACTCTGCTTTTGAGAAAAGAGCACTCTTCTACTCTACTGTGTTTCCTATGGGGTCTGAACAGAGAGCTTGCTCAGAACAAAAGAACTGTGCTTCCTACATCCGGGCCATATCTAGTTCAACTCTGCTTAGGAAACTGACAAGAGAAGTAGCTCCCCTTCAGTCCAATACACTGTATTTGCTGGGAACAGATGCGAGTGATATTTGCACTGTGTATGGCAATGGGAGCACAATAGTGTCTTTCCTTACTTGAAAGCAACTCTTGCGTGTAAGACCAAAAACTGCATGTGATTCAAGTCCATTTAGGACTGGGAAACAAACGCTAGCTCGCCTTACAAGAAACAAAATCTGCTTTTGAGGAAAGAGAACTATTCTACTCTACTGTGTTTCCTACGGTGTCCGAACAGTGAGCTTGCTCAGAACAAAAGAACTGTGCTTCCTACACACACGGGCCATATCTAGTTCAACTCTGCTTAGGAAACTGACAAGAACAGTATCCTTTCTTCTGTCCAATACACTCTACTTGCTGGGAACAGACGCGAGTGCTATTTGCACTGTGTATGGCAAAGGGAGCGCAATAGTGACTCTTCTTATCAGAAAACAACTCTTGCTCTTAGGATCAGAAACTGCATGTGATTCAACTCCACTTAGGACTGGGAAACAAACGCTAGCTCGCCTTACAAGAAACAAGCTCTGCTTTGAGAAAAGGGCACACTTCTACTCTACTGTGTTTCCTATGGGGTCCAAACAGTGAGCTTGCTCAGAACAAAAGAACCGTGCTTCCTACACACACCGGCCATATCTAGTTCAACTCTGCTTAGGAAACTGACAAGAACAGTAGATCCTCTTCAGTCCAATACACTGTACTTGCTGGGAACAGACACCAGTGCTTTTTGCACTGTGAATGATAATGGGAGAGCAATAGTGACTCTACTTAACAGAAAACAACTCTTGCTAGTAGGACCAGAAACTGCATGTGATTCAACTCCATTTAGGACTAGGAAACAAACGCTAGCTTGCCTTACAAGAAACACACTCTGCTTTTGAGAAAAGAGCACTCTTCCACTCTACTGTGTTTTCTACAGGACCAGAACAGTGAGCTTGCTCAGAACAAAAGAACTGTGCTTCCTACATACACGGGCCATATCTAGTTCAACTCTGCTTAGGAAACTGACAAGAACAGTAGCTACTCTTCAGTCCAATACACTGTACTTGCTGGGAACAGACGCGAGGGCTATTTGCACTGTGTATGGCAAAGGGAGCGCAATAGTGACTCTTCTTACCAGAAAACAACTCTTGCTCGTAGGACGAAAAACTGCATTTCATTCAACTCCATTTAGGACTGGGAAATAAACCCAAGCTCGCCTTACAAGAAACAAACTCTGCTTTTGAGAAAAGAGCACTCTTGTACTCTACTGTGTTTCCTATGGGGTCCGAACAGTGAGCTTGCTGAGAACAAAAGAACTGTGCTACCTAAACACACGGGCCATATCTAGTTCAACTCTGCTTAGGAAACTCAGAAGAACAGTAGCTCCTCTTCAGTCCAATACAGTGTACTTGCTGGGAACAGACGCGAGGGCTATTTGCAATGTGTATGGCAAAGGGAGCGCAATAGTGACTCTTCTTACCAGAAAACAACTCTAGCTCTTAGGACCAGAAACTGCATGTGATTCAGCCCCATTTAGGACTGGGAAACAAACGCTAGCTCGCCTTACGAGAAACACACTCTGCTTTTTAGAAAAGCGCACTCTTCTACTCTACTGTGTTTCCTATAGGGCCAGAACAGTGAGCTTGCTCAGAGCAAAAGAACTGTGCTTCCTACACACACGGGCGATATCTAGTTCAACTCTGCTTTGGAAACTGACGAGAACAGTAGCTCCTCTTCAGTCCATTACACTGTACTTGCTGGGAACAGACACCAGTGCGATTTGCACTGTGTACAGCAATGTAAGCGCAATAGTGACTCTTCTTACCAGAAAACAACTCTTGCTCATAGGACCAGAAACTCCATGTGATTCAACTCCATTTAGGACTGGGAAACAAACACTAGCTCGCCTTACAAGAAACACATTCTGCTTTTGAGAAAAGAGCACTCTTCTACTCTACTGTGTTTCCTGTAGTGCCAGAACAGTGAGATTGTTCAGAACAAAAGAACTGTGCTTCCTACACACGGGCCATATCTAGTTCAACTCTGCTTAGGAAACTGACAAGAACAGTAGCTCCTCTTCAGTCCAATACACTGTACTTGCTGGGAACAGACGCGAGTGCTATTTGCACTGTGTATGGCAATGGGAGTGCAATAGTGACTTTCCTTACCAGAAATCAACTCTTGCTCGTAGGACCAAAAACTGGATGTGATTCAACTCCATTTAGGACTGGGAAACAAACGCTAGCTCGCCTTACAAGAAACACACTCTGCTTTTGAGAAAAGAGCACTCTTCTACTCTACTGTGTTTCCTATGGGGTACCAACATTGAGCTTGCTCAGAACAAAAGAACTGTGCTTCCTACACACAGGGGCCATATCTAGGTCAACTCTGCTTAGGAAACTGACAAGAACAGTAGCTCCGCTTCAGTCCAATACACTGTATTTGCTGGGAACAGACGCGAGTGCTATTTGCACTGTGTATGGCAATGGGAGCTCAATAGTGACTTTCCTTACCAGAAAACAACTCTTGCTGGTAGGAGCAGAAACTGCATGTGATTCAACTCCATTTAGTACTGGGAAACAAACGCTAGCTCGCCTTACAAGAAACACACTCTGCTTTTGAGAAAAGAGCACTCTTCTACTCTACTGTGTTTCCTATGGGGTCTGAACAGAGAGCTTGCTCAGAACAAAAGAACTGTGCTTCCTACATCCGGGCCATATCTAGTTCAACTCTGCTTAGGAAACTGACAAGAGAAGTAGCTCCCCTTCAGTCCAATACACTGTACTTGCTGGGAACAGATGCGAGTGATATTTGCACTGTGTATGGCAATGGGAGCACAATAGTGTCTTTCCTTACTTGAAAGCAACTCTTGCGTGTAAGACCAAAAACTGCATGTGATTCAAGTCCATTTAGGACTGGGAAACAAACGCTAGCTCGCCTTACAAGAAACAAAATCTGCTTTTGAGGAAAGAGAACTATTCTACTCTACTGTGTTTCCTACGGTGTCCGAACAGTGAGCTTGCTCAGAACAAAAGAACTGTGCTTCCTACACACACGGGCCATATCTAGTTCAACTCTGCTTAGGAAACTGACAAGAACAGTATCCTTTCTTCTGTCCAATACACTCTACTTGCTGGGAACAGACGCGAGTGCTATTTGCACTGTGTATGGCAAAGGGAGCGCAATAGTGACTCTTCTTATCAGAAAACAACTCTTGCTCTTAGGATCAGAAACTGCATGTGATTCAACTCCACTTAGGACTGGGAAACAAACGCTAGCTCGCCTTACAAGAAACAAGCTCTGCTTTGAGAAAAGGGCACACTTCTACTCTACTGTGTTTCCTATGGGGTCCAAACAGTGAGCTTGCTCAGAACAAAAGAACCGTGCTTCCTACACACACCGGCCATATCTAGTTCAACTCTGCTTAGGAAACTGACAAGAACAGTAGATCCTCTTCAGTCCAATACACTGTACTTGCTGGGAACAGACACCAGTGCTTTTTGCACTGTGAATGACAATGGGAGAGCAATAGTGACTCTACTTAACAGAAAACAACTCTTGCTAGTAGGACCAGAAACTGCATGTGATTCAACTCCATTTAGGACTAGGAAACAAACGCTAGCTTGCCTTACAAGAAACACACTCTGCTTTTGAGAAAAGAGCACTCTTCCACTCTACTGTGTTTTCTACAGGACCAGAACAGTGAGCTTGCTCAGAACAAAAGAACTGTGCTTCCTACATACACGGGCCATATCTAGTTCAACTCTGCTTAGGAAACTGACAAGAACAGTAGCTACTCTTCAGTCCAATACACTGTACTTGCTGGGAACAGACGCGAGGGCTATTTGCACTGTGTATGGCAAAGGGAGCGCAATAGTGACTCTTCTTACCAGAAAACAACTCTTGCTCGTAGGACGAAAAACGGCATTTCATTCAACTCCATTTAGGACTGGGAAATAAACCCAAGCTCGCCTTACAAGAAACAAACTCTGCTTTTGAGAAAAGAGCACTCTTGTACTCTACTGTGTTTCCTATGGGGTCCGAACAGTGAGCTTGCTGAGAACAAAAGAACTGTGCTACCTAAACACACGGGCCATATCTAGTTCAACTCTGCTTAGGAAACTCAGAAGAACAGTAGCTCCTCTTCAGTCCAATACAGTGTACTTGCTGGGAACAGACGCGAGGGCTATTTGCACTGTGTATGGCAAAGGGAGCGCAATAGTGACTCTTCTTACCAGAAAACAACTCTAGCTCTTAGGACCAGAAACTGCATGTGATTCAGCCCCATTTAGGACTGGGAAACAAACGCTAGCTCGCCTTACGAGAAACACACTCTGCTTTTTAGAAAAGCGCACTCTTCTACTCTACTGTGTTTCCTATAGGGCCAGAACAGTGAGCTTGCTCAGAGCAAAAGAACTGTGCTTCCTACACACACGGGCGATATCTAGTTCAACTCTGCTTTGGAAACTGACGAGAACAGTAGCTCCTCTTCAGTCCATTACACTGTACTTGCTGGGAACAGACACCAGTGCGATTTGCACTGTGTACAGCAATGTAAGCGCAATAGTGACTCTTCTTACCAGAAAACAACTCTTGCTCATAGGACCAGAAACTCCATGTGATTCAACTCCATTTAGGACTGGGAAACAAACACTAGCTCGCCTTACAAGAAACACATTCTGCTTTTGAGAAAAGAGCACTCTTCTACTCTACTGTGTTTCCTGTAGTGCCAGAACTGTGAGATTGTTCAGAACAAAAGAACTGTGCTTCCTACACACGGGCCATATCTAGTTCAACTCTGCTTAGGAAACTGACAAGAACAGTAGCTCCTCTTCAGTCCAATACACTGTACTTGCTCGGAACAGACGCCAGGATATTTGCTCTGTGTATGGCAAAGGGAGCGCAATAGTGACTCTTCTAACCAGAAAACAACTCTTGCTCGTAGGACCAGATACTGCATGTGTATTTGAACTCCATTTAGGACTGGGAAAAAAACACTAGCTCGCCTTACAAGAAACACACTATGCTTTTCAGAAAAGAGCACTCTTCGACTCTACTGTGTTTCCTATGTTGTTTGAAGAGTGAGCTTGCTCAGAACAAAAGAACTGTGCTTCCTACACACACGGGCCATATCTAGTTCAACTCTGCTTAGGAAACTGACAAGAACAGTAGCTCCTCTTCAGTCCAATACACTGTACTTGCTGGGAACAGATGCGAGTGCTATTTGCACTCTGTATGGCAATGGGAGCGCAATAGTGTCTTTCCTTACTTGAAAGCAACTCTTGCGTGTAAGACCAAAAACTGCATGTGATTCAAGTCCATTTAGGACTGGGAAACAACCGCTAGCTAGCCTTACAAGAAACAAAATCTGCTTTTGAGGAAAGAGCACTATTCTACTTTACTGTATTTCCTATGGTGTCCGAACAGTGAGCTTGCTCAGAACAAAAGAACTGTGCTTCCTACACACATGGGCCATATCTAGTTCAACTCTGCTTAGGAAACTGACAAGAACAGTATCCTTTCTTCCGTTTAATACACTCTACTTGCTGGGAACAGACGCGAGTGCTATTTGCATTGTGTATGGCAAAGGGAGCGCAATAGTGACTCTTCTTATCAGAAAACAACTCTTGCTCTTAGGACCAGAAACTGCATGTGATTCAACTCCACTTAGGACTGGGAAACAAACGCTAGCTCGCCTTACAAGAAACACGCTCTGCTTTGATAAAAGGGCACACTTCTACTCTACTGTGTTTCCTATAGGGTCCTAACAGTGAGCTTGCTCAGAACAAAAGAACCGTGCTTCCTACACACACCGGCCATATCTAGTTCAACTCTGCTTAGGAAACTGACAAGAACAGTAGCTCTGCTTCAGTCCAATACACTGTACTTGCTGGGAACAGATGCGAGTGCTATTTGTACTGTGTATGGAAATGGGAGCACAATAGTGACTTTCCTTACCAGAAAACAAATCTTGCTCATAGGACCAAAAACTGCATGTGATTCAACTCCATTTAGAACTGGGAAACAAACGCTAGCTCGCCTTTCAAGAAACACACTCTGCTTTAGAGAAAAGAGCACTCTTCTACTCTACTGTGTTTCCTATGGGGTCCGAACAGTGAGCTTGCTGAGAACAAAAGAACTGTGCTACCTACACACACGGGCCATATCTAGTTCAACTCTGCTTAGGAAACTCAGAAGAACAGTAGCTCCTCTTCAGTCCAATACACTGTACTTGCTGGGAACAGACGCGAGGGCTATTTGCACTGTGTATGGCAAAGGGAGCGCAATAGTGACTCTTCTTACCAGAAAACAACTCTTCCTCTTAGGACCAGAAACTGCATGTGATTCAGCCCCATTTAGGACTGGGAAACAAACGCTAGCTCGCCTTACAAGAAACACACTCTGCTTTTTAGAAAAGAGCACTCTTCTACTCTACTGTGTTTCCTGTAGTGCCAGAACAGTGAGCTTCCTCAGAACAAAAGAACTGTGCTTCCTACACACGGGCCATATCTAGTTCAACTCTGCTTAGGAAACTGACAAGAACAGTAGCTCCTCTTCAGTCCAATACACTGTACTTGCTCGGAACAGAAGCCAGGGCTATTTGCACTGTGTATGGCAAAGGGAGCGCAATAGTGACTCTTCTAACCAGAAAACAACTCTTGCTCGTAGGACCAGAAACTGCATGTGTATTTGAACTCCATTTAGGACTGGGAAAAAAATGCTAGCTCGCCTTACAATAAACACACTATGCTTTTCAGAAAAGAGAACTCTTCTACTCTACTGTGTTTCCTATGTTGTTTGAAGAGTGAGCTTGCTCAGAACAAAAGAACTGTGCTTCCTACACACACGGGCCATATCTAGTTCAATTCTGCTTAGGAAACTGACAAGAACAGTAGCTCCTCTTCAGTGCAATACACTGTATTTGCTGGCAACAGACACGAGTGCTATTTGCACTGTGTACAGCAATGGGAGCACAATAGTGACTCTTCTTACCAGAAAACAACTCTTGCTGGTAGGAGCAGAAACTGCAAGGGATTCAACTCCATTTAGTACTGGGAAACAAACGCTAGCTAGCCTTACAAGAAACACACTCTGCTTTTGAGAAAAGAGCACTCTTCTACTCTACTGTGTTTCCTATAGGGCCAGAACTTTGAGCTTGCTCAGAACAAAAGAACTGTGCTTCCTACACACACGGGCCATAACTAGTTCAACTCTGCTTAGGAAACTGACAAGAACAGTAGCTCCTCTTCAGTCCAATACACTGTATTTGCTGGCAACAGACGCGAGTGCTATTTGCACTGTGTACAGCAATGGGAGCACAATAGTGACTCTTCTTACCAGAAAACAACACTTGCTTGTAGGACCAGAAACTGCATGGGATTCAACTCCATTTAGGACTGGGAAACAAACGCTAGCTTGCCTTACAAGAAACACACTCTGCTTTTGAGAAAAGAGCACTCTTTTCTCTACTGTGTTTCCTATGGGGTCCGAACAGAGAGCTTGCTCAGAACAAAAGAACTGTGCTTCCTACATCCGGGCCATATCTAGTTCAACTCTGCTTAGGAAACTGACAAGAGAAGTAGCTCCTCTTCAGTCCAATACACTGTACTTGCTGGGAACAGATGCGAGTGCTATTTGCACTGTGAATGGCAATGGGAGCGCAATAGTGTCTTTCCTTACTTGAAAGCAACTCTTGCGTGTAAGACCAAAAACTGCATGTGATTCAAGTCCATTTAGGACTGGGAAACAAACGCTAGCTCACCTTACAAGAAACAAAATCTGCTTTTGAGGAAAGAGAACTATTCTACTCTACTGTGTTTCCTATGGTGTCCGAACAGTGAGCTTGCTCAGAACAAAAGAACTGTGCTTCCTACACACACGGGCCATATCTAGATCAACTCTGCTTAGGAAACTGACAAGAACAGTATCCTTTCTTCAGTCCAATACACTCTACTTGCTGGGAACAGACGCGAGTGCTATTTGCACTGTGTATGGCAAAGGGAGCGCAATAGTGACTCTTCTTATCAGAAAACAACTCTTGGTCTTAGGACCAGAAACTGCATGTGATTCAACTCCACTTAGGACTGGGAAACAAACGCTAGCTCGCCTTACAATAAACACGCTCTCTTTTGAGAAAAGGGCACACTTCTACTCTACTGTGTTTCCTATGGGGTCCTAACAGTGAGCTTGCTCAGAACAAAAGAACCGTGCTTCCTACACACACCGGCCATATCTAGTTCAACTCTGCTTAGGAAACTGACAAGAACAGTAGCTCCTCTTCAGTCCAATACACTGTACTTGCTGGGAACAGACGCCAGTGCTATTTGCACTGTGAATGACAATGGGAGCGCAATAGTGACTCTTCTTACCAGAAAACAACTCTTGCTAGTAGGACCAGAAACTGCATGTGATTCAACTCCATTTAGGACTAGGAAACAAACGCTAGCTTGCCTTACAAGAAACACACTCTGCTTTTGAGAAAAGAGCACTCTTCCACTCTACTGTGTTTTCTATAGGACCAGAACAGTGAGCTTGCTCAGAACAAAAGAACTGTGCTTCCTACACACACGGGTCATATCTAGTTCAACTCTGCTCAGGAAACTGACAAGAACAGTAGCTACTCTTCAGTCCAATACACTGTACTTGCTGGGAACAGACGCCAGTGCTATTTGCACTGTGTATGGCAAAGGGAGCGCAATAGTGACTCTTCTTACCAGAAAACAACTCTTGCTCGTAGGACGAAAAACTGCATTTGATTCAACTCCATTTAGGACTGGGAAACAAACCCAAGCTCGCCTTACAAGAAACACACTCTGCTTTTGAGAAAAGGGCACACTTCTACTCTACTGTGTTTCCTATG